>NW_007379307.1:20792-23091 GCF_000475195.1 Diaphorina citri | reverse complement strand
TTAATTTTTTTTTTTTTTTTTTTTTTTTTAGTAAGGCGCTTTAACTATACTTGGGAAGGTTTGTACCTACATGCATCCAAACGTTTTTCAGTAGCTTTGGGTTTTCTTTTTCCAAGAGGTTTGATATAGAGGGAGCTATATCAACGGAGGGACGGAGGCCCTATCGACCCAAAAACGAAAGGAAGGAGGATAGAAGAAATCCACTGTTTCTCTCTCTCTCCCTCTCCTTGATGGTCCCGTATTTCTTTCTCTCTCTCCTTGATGGTTCCGTATTTCTCTCTCTCTCTCTCTCTCTTCCTTGATGGTCCTATAATCTTTCTCTCACATCCTTGTTCTTCTATTCTCTCTCTCTTTCTCTTTCTCTCTCTCTCTCTCGCAATCACAGGATGTGTACCAAGGAGCAATATAAATTTTATCACCTTCTGACCTTTTTATTGTTCGACAGCAAGAAAGAGAGCGAGAGAGAGAGAGAGCAGAAAGGGGAGGGAATGATTAATGAACATAGCATGTTATCGATGGAAGGGGGAGAAAGATAAATAGGGAGGAAGAGAGGGGGAGAGGGATTTTATGAAAAGGGAAGAAAAAGAGATTTAATTACAACTGGGAATTAATATGAAAGACGAGGATGATGGTCTTGAAGAAAGAGAGCAAGAGAGAGAGAGAGAGAGGGAGGGAGAGAGAGAAGCTTACCCTATTATCCATTTTATTGGCAAAAGTATTGTCGTCCCTACATAACCTAGATTGTTAGATTAAGAAATAGAGAGAGAAAAAGAGGGAGAGAGAGAGGCGGAGAGAGAGAGAGAGAGGGAGAAACAGAGAAACCGGGAAATAGAGAAAGAGGGAAAAGGAGAGGAATAGGCAGAGGGAAATGTGGTGCGAAGAGAGAAGACGAAAATGGGAGTGATAGAGAAAGAGAAAAAGGGAGATGGACGGGAGGGAAGGAAAGAGAGGGAGGAGAGAAAGAGAGAGAGAGAGAGAGAGAGAGAGAGACGGAGAAGGAGTATAAAGGAGACGAAGAAAAAAAGGGGAAGAGAAAAAGGATGAAAGAAGGGAGAGAGCAAACCGGGTTATAGAGAAGGAGGAAAGGGAGAGGAAGAGTTAAAGGGGAAAGGAGGAGAGACAAAAAGATAGAAAATGATGGTGAAAGAGAGAGAGAGAGAGAGAGGAAGAGGAGAGAGGAAGAGGAGAGACAATAAGATGGAAAATGATGGTGAAAGAGAGAGAGAGAGAGGAAGAGGAGAGACAATAAGATAGAAAATGATGGTGAAAGAGACCTAAGTACACCACCGAGGTAGAAAACTAAACGTCAAATTTTGGGCTGCACTTCTTTCGGTATTTTACGAAACACACGTTTTCGTCGCTCTAACACTGTTTTCCTGTTGTACTTCAGTAATACACCTTGTTCATACCTTGTCACGCGATCAATTAGCTCCTAATTGTAATGGGGTGTCTGAGGGGGGTGTCCAAACTAATGAATAAATCAGACATGCACCCACCCACACCTCTCTCTTTCTCTTTCTCTCTCTCTCTCTCGCAATCACAGGATGTGTACCAAGGAGCAATATAAATTTTATCACCTTCTGACCTTTTTATTGTTCGACAGCAAGAAAGAGAGCGAGAGAGAGAGAGAGCAAGCATTAGTATTCGCCCCCCCCCCCCCTCTTGGACCTGGAAGAGTCCAAGAACGGAGCATTTCCAACAGGACAACATTTATGACGTTAGGGTGTATCTAAGGAGTTTATCGAAGTCGATCGACGCTGGGAACCCATACACGTCAAAGCATTCTATTAAGGACGTCAAAGGTGTGTTTGAGGCTAGGGTGCTGGAAACTCAATCGAGTGACTGGGTTCCGGTCTTCTAAAATTTGATGTGCAACTCTACTTGTGATGAAACCCTAACTCAGGAATCATTTTGTCTTCTGCTGACCACTCTCGCTGAGACTGTACAGACCCGGGTCTGTCAGACAGTCCAGGTCTGTCACACCGTCTTAAGTGTGTTGCGGGAAAAGCTCGAGACCGCTGTCTCTCAGATTCTCAGATAGTCTGATAGACAGGCCTGGGTCTCGAGTTTTTTTCCGCCACACACAGTAAGACGGTCTGACAAACGGTTTGAGCGTGAGTGGCCGGCATTAGTGTAATATCTGGACTGAATGGATGACTGTCCAATTTTCACGTCGATTCTGCCTCGGTGGTGTAATGGTCAAGGCGCTCACCTGGTAAAGATAGTCGGCGCCATCGATAGTTATCGATAGTTTTTTTTATTACATATTTTCCTTGTTTCTAAAGGTCTTATCCCCCAT
>NW_007379307.1:1782-20719 GCF_000475195.1 Diaphorina citri | reverse complement strand
CCCTAACCTAAACTAAATAAAAAAAATTATTAACTTTACACGTATTAATTTAGGTCACAGGGTTTTTTTTCAACATTTTTTTTTTTTTTTTTTTTTTACATTTTTCACTTCTGCTGCTTTATCTTTAAAGCAGCAGAAAAACAAACAAAAAATGTGCAGGAAAAAAAAAACTATCGAAAACTATCGATAGTCAAACCAAGCCTCAACTATCGATAGCGTTCGATGAAGGAATGGAAAAGCTGCGAATTTCTAATTCGAAGGGAGAAAGCAAGAAGAAGGGAGAAGAAGGATAAAAGAAAAGAAAGAAGTGGAGGAGAGGATGAAGAAAAGGGAGGATTGGAGAGAAGAAAGATGAGAATATAAGAAGAACGAAGAGGAAGGAGAAGAGGAGAAAAGATGGGAGAGTGCAGAGAAGAAAATTAGAAAAAAAAAAAAAAATAAAGAAGAGGATGAACCAGCAATAAAAGAGAGGAAAATAGAGAAATGAGAAAGAGGGAAATGAGGAAGGAAAATAATAGAAAGGGGTAGAATAAAATATAAAATGTGAACAAAATTAAGCCGTCAAAGAAGAGGGAGAGGGAAAGACGGATAAAGAAAGAGAGGGAGAGGGAAAGACGGAGAAAGAAAGAGAGAAACGGAAGGGGAGGGAAAAAATGAGGCAGGGAAAAAAGATAGGGATTGAACTACAAAATACGAAGGGGGGAAGAGACGAGAGAGGAAATAGAAAACTAGAAAACAAGGAAGGAAAGGGGAAACAAAATTAAGCCGTCAAAGAAGAGGGAGAGGGAAAGACGGATAAAGAAAGAGAGGGAGAGGGAAAGACGGAGAAAGAAAGAGAGAAAGGGAAGGGGAGGGAAAAAATGAGGCAGGGAAAAAAGACAGGGAATTGAACTACAAAATACGAAGGGGGGAAGAGACGAGAGAGGAAATAGAAAACTAGAAAACAAGGAAGGAAAGGGGAGTAGAGAGAGAGAGGAGGAGAGAGAGAGAGAGAGAGAGAGAGAGAGAGACAGAGACAGAGACAGAGACAGAGAGAGGAGGGAGAAATATAGAAAGAATGAGGGAGAGAGATGAGAGCAGAGGGAAAGCAAATAATGTAATAGTGAGATATGTCAAACAAAGAGATAGAGAAAGGGAGGGGAGTAAGAGAGAAAAAAAGATAAAGATTAGAGAGAGGAAAGAGGAGAGAAGAAAAAAGGACTAAAAAGGTAGAAATTGAGGAGGTAGACAGAGAAGGACTGAAAGAAAATAATAGAAAGTAAAAATGGGATAGCGAGATTGAGGAATGTAAGCATAAATAGGCTTGCCAAATATCCAAAATGTCGATTCGGGACGCGAATCCGCGAACATAATTGCCAAATCCGCGAACATAATCGCAAAATCCGCGAACAAAATCGCCAAATCCGCGACCATAATCGCCAAATCCGCGAACAAAATCGCCAAATCCGCGAACATAATCGCCAAATCCGCGAACATAATCGCCAAACCCGCGAACATAATCGCCAAATCCGCGAACAAAATCGCCAAATCCGCGAACAAAATCACCAAATCCGCGAACATAATCGCGAAATCCGCGAACAAAATCACCAAATCCGCGAACATAATCGCGAAATCCGCGAACAAAATCACCAAATCCGCGAACATAATCGCGAAATCCGCGAACAAAATCACCAAATCCGCGAACATAATCGCGAAATCCGCGAACAAAATCACCAAATCCGCGAACATAATCGCGAAATCCGCGAACAAAATCACCAAATCCGCGAACATAAATATCCCTATGTCCACAAAAAGGGGAAAAAATCCTTGAACGGACAAAAATTCCCGAGAGGACGTCTCCATATATTGAGTTGTTGACAAATCTCCATCACATCCCATATCCAAATATCCCATCCCACATTCAAATATCCCACATTCTGATACCTCATACCATCTCCGATCCCATATGAACAAATTTATCGGGAGAGAAAAGTAAATACTTGGAGACTGGTGGATTTTGCAATGGAGACTATTTATATTGATCATACAATTGTCCATCAACATCCAATTCCTTTCGCAGAACCTGAGTTTGCATTATTGCTTTCGGCACTTCAACCCACAAATTCAGATAATTTGGTCCACTGTACATAAGGGACATACACGTACGTTCGACCAGGGATTCACAATATCTTCTGATACCAATAATAGGGGTGGATTTTATCCTGAAATTCCTGAACGAATGAGATTCGTTCTCGGAGTTCTCGGACTGGCTGGCTTTCTCGTCTCCCGTCTTCTCTCTTTGCTTTCAGGACGATAAGACCTTAGCGACCTTACCAGTTACAGTTCCCTCGATTAAACAGTGAACTTCTTCAAATAAAGAACGTCTCTTTTCCCCCGAGTCGTCTAAACTAACAAAACAGGAAACACTCCATGTTTTCGCACACCCATCTTCACTCCATTTCAAATGAGCTAACACTATCGGCGCTATCCAGTCTCCCTGGCTGACGACTTGAAAACAACCTCGACTGCATCAAATGCACTCGGCACGTCCAGAGATTTCTCACAACGGAGATTCCCATGAACGTGCTCCGAATGGAAAAAAAATCCCTCAAAAGGTTCTCACCTTCCCTCTAAAAAAAACATACCTCCCTTTCCCTCGATAATGAGAGAGAGAGAGAAGGAGAGGAAGAGATAGATAAAAACAAACAGAAAATTGTCCGTATGTCCACAAAAAGGAAAAAAAAAAAAAAAATATATCCCTATGTCCACAAAAAGGGGAAAAAATCCTTGAACGGACAAAAATTCCCGAGAGGACGTCTCCATATATTGAGTTGTTGACAAATCTCCATCACATCCCATATCCAAATATCCCATCCCACATTCAAATATCCCACATTCTGATACCTCATACCATCTCCGATCCCATATGAACAAATTTATCGGGAGAGAAAAGTAAATACTTGGAGACTGGTGGATTTTACAATGGAGACTATTTAGTATTTATATTGATGTCCAATTGTCCATCAACATCCAATTCCTTTCGCAGAACCTGAGTTTGCATTATTGCTTTCGGCACTTTAACCCACAAATTCAGATAATTTGGTCCACTGTACATAACGGACATACACGTACGTTCGACCAGGGATTCACAATGTCTTCTGATACCAATAGTAGGGGTGGATTTTATCCTGAAATTCCTGAACGAATGAGATTCGTTCTCGGACTGGCTGGCTTTCTCGTCTCCCGTCTTCTCTCTTTGCTTTCGGGACGATAAGACCTTAGCGACCTTACCAGTTACAGTTCCCTCGATTCAACAGTAAACTTCTTCGAATTAAAACGTCTTTTTTTCCCCGAGCCGTCTAAACTAACAAAACAGGAAACACTCCATGTTTTCGCACACCCATCTTCACTCCATTTTAAATGAGCTAACACTATCGGCGCTATCCAGTCTCCCTGGCTGACGACTTGAAAACAACCTCGACTGCATCAAATGCACTCGGCACGTCCAGAGATTTCTCACAACGGAGATTTCCATGAACGTGCTCCGACTGGAAAAAAATCCCTCAAAAGGTTCTCACCTTCCCTCTAAAAAAAAACTTACCTCCCTTTCCCTCGATGCTTCAACCTCCTCCCTTCAATGCTTCCCTCACCTCTCCTCAAAGATATCTTCTCCCTTCTTTCAAACAGTTTTCTCCCTTTCCTCTAAGATCACCTCTTCTTTCCCTCAATGCTTAAACCTCCTCCCTTCAAATCTTACCTTACCTATTCGAAGACATCTTTTTTCAAACAGTTTTCGTCCTTAAAGGATACCTCACTTTCCCCTCAAGGAAATATCCACTCTCCCTTTTTTGAATGGTTTTTACCGTCCTACCTCCCATTTTTCCTTATGGTTACCTTCAATCCCTTCTCACAAAACATACCCTCTGTCTTCCACCTTATGTCTTACCTGCTCTTTCCTTTTGAACGTCCCTCCTTCCGTTCCTCATCCACCCCTCTTTCTTTCTTTCTCTCTCTCTTATGCTCTCCTCTTTCCCTCCCACCGTTCCTCTCTCTCTTCTTTCTCTTTCACTCATCTTTCTCCTTCACCATCCCTCCTCAATCTCTCTCTATTCTTCCCTCTGCTTTCATCTCTCACCTCTTTCCCTCCCACCATTCGTCATTCATCCATCTCTCTCTCTCTCTCCCTCCTCCCTCGCTCTGTTACCAGGAAAATCTCGTAACTACGAACGCTTCTCTCTTTTCTTTCTCTCTCTCTCACCATCACTCTCCCCTCTTTCCTTCCCACCATTCCTCTTTCCTCCCCTCTCCCTCACTCAGTTATCAGGAAAATCTCGTAACTGGTGAACGCTGAATAATCCAACACCCCGGGGGGTTCTCTTAAAAATTTCCCTCGTTTCAGCATCGTTCGGTCCGTCATTACTTCGCCATGAACAGGACATGGGAGGAAGGATGGAGGCGTGAGGTGGCGTTTCCAGAACAACTCATGGGAGGAAGGATGAGATGAGGGAGGTTTGGGATGAGTTGTTGTACGGACGAAATTAGGTGAGCTCTGGGATATTGGGCAGCTTTGTACATGCAACGTTTTTCAGTGCCTCTATAGGTTTCTGAAGAAGTATCAGTGAATGGGGTCTTCAATGTACTATGACTGCAAATTATGATTTTATACATATGTTTCCAGAACAGGACATGGGAGAATGGATGAAGGTGGAGGAGAGGGGGTGCCGTTTCCAGAACAGCACGTTGGAGAAAGGCTGGAGTCCATGGAGATGTGAGAACAGGACATGGGAGGAAGGATGGAGGCGGTGAGAGGGATGAACAGGACATGGAAGGATGGATGGGGATGTGAAGGAACCAATTCTCTCTCTCTCTCTCTCTCTCTCTCTCTCTCTCTCTTCCTCTATCATTCTCTCACTCCTTCTCTCTCTCTCAATCTCTCTCGCTCTCTTTCTCTCCGTCCCCCATCTAATCTGTCTCACTCAATCTAGGTCGTAGATTGTAAAATTCCAAAGCTTTAAAACATTCCAAAAAAAGTTTCTCATTTCTAAAATTATTTCAAGTTTTAGTTTTCTAATCCGACTATTAATCGTCGCAGAATTAATTACTTTTACTATAGGAATTTTTTAATTCCTTTTAAATTAGAGAGTGGAAATTTGAAATGTAACTCCGTAATTCAATAGAAAGTCAGTCGACTAATTCCTACACTTATTTAATTTATCATAATACTGTTTTTCCCACGTCCCTACTGAAATTTATTATTTCAAACACTTAAAATATTTGTTGCAAGTAATAAATGGTTCTGAATTGTAGTGCTGCTGGGGAATTTTTTTTTTTTTTTTTTTTTTTTTTTAGTAAGGCGCTTTAACTATACTTGGGAAGGTTTGTACCTACATGCATGCAAACAAACGTTTTTCAGCGGCTTTGGGTTTTCTTTTTCCAAGAGGTTTGATAGAGGGAACTATATCAACGGAGGTCCTATCGTCCCAAAAACGAAAGGAAGAAGGATAGAAGAAATCCTCTGTTTTTCTCTCTCTCTCTCCTTGATGGTCCCGTATTTCTCTCTTTCTTTCTCTCTCTCCTCGATGGTCCTGTATTTCTCTCTCTCTCTCTCTCCTTGATGGTCCCGTATTTTTCTCTCTCTCCTTGATGGTCCCGTATTTCTCTCTCTCTCCTTGATGGTCCCGTATTTCTCTCTCTCTCTCTCCTTGATGGTCCCGTATTTCTCTCTCTCTCTCTCCTTGATGGTCCCGTATCTCTCTCTCTCTCTCCTTGATGGTCCCGTATTTCTCTCTCTCTCTCTCTCTCTCCTTGATGGTCCCGTATTTCTCTCTCTCTCTCTCTCCTTGATGGTCCCGTATTTCTCTCTCTCTCTCTCCTTGATGGTCCCGTATTTCTCTCTCTCTCTCTCCTTGATGGTCCCGTAGTCCTCGATGTGGCTGGAGGACAGGATGATAAAGAGCCTTGGGCAGAAACGAAGGTGAGTTGCAGACATGAGAAGAGATTACACTATGCACGCCTCATGTCACGTGTCGGTAGTTATGAGATTTGAATTTCTACCCTGAGAGAGGAGGCAGGTGATGGAAAAGCGGACCTGTGAGGTATTAGGAGAGAGTAGGAGACTGGAAATCCTCTTGGACAGTGGAGACGAAGGGGTTAGTTGTAAAGGAGAGGGATGTGGATCTAATGTAGACCTCTAATAGGTGCATAAGTGTTAGGTCAATAAAAATAAAATCTAATTTATTGCTTCAATAGGCAAATGATGCCTGATTACCTCAGGCATCATATTAACACGAAATCTGCCTCGGTGGTGTAGTGGTCACGACGCTCTCCTGGTAAATAGGAGGGCGTTGAGTTCAATCCCAGCCGAGGTATGGAATTTTATCTTCAATATAGGTACCTAATTTGAGAATTTCACCATCATAATAATAGTAGCCTACTGCTGGAATGCTGCCTGCAACTTTTCAGTCCTATGCGAGCAGTATTTATTTACAGAGCTAACTTTATTTACAGAAACAGATACCTACAAATGAAAACAAAAGTTTGGGAATAAGAAAATGAAGTTTTGGGGCTTAATGCCTATGGCATTTTCTACCACCCCACCCTTCTTAATCTTTTTAAGAATATTATTTAGAGATTTTACAGTGTCCGGGCCAGACAGTCCCAAATAAGCGTCCTCCAGAGACAGTCAAAACCTCGCCGTCACTTCCGTCAGCATGCTGCACAGCTCATTAACCTCTCTGACGCAAAGCGCAAACAACTCCGCTCTGCTGACTTTACCCTTCTCTTCCCCATGCTGATTTCTGACTGCATTCCCAGTGAGTTGTAATAATATCATTTTTCTCCGCTCTAACAGTGCCAATAAAACTGCAAATTACTTCCAAGTTGTGTATTTAAAAAATGGAATGTCTCGGAAGTTCGGCTGTTTAATACATTTTCGATTCTTTGGTTTTCTGAGTGCGTTTTGTTTACTAACCTTGCATTGGTGTTTCAGATGTTTTGGCCGAGGCCATACCAAATCTCAAATCAGGTCTAGAAATAGGAGAGACAGGGGATATGTATCTGGCGGAAGGAAACTACGAGTTAGCTCTGGAGAAGCTGAAAGCTAGCCTGGCTATTCTCATACAATTCTGTGAAGCTGAGACATCTTCTAGTCAATTGAAACCATTGCTAGCCCATCAGGTATGTGAATGTAAACTGATACTGGGACTCTTTCGTAGATGAAACTCTCGGTAGGTAGGTTGGTACTAGATTATGATATTTTTTGTCTTTTTTCAAGCTCTTTACACCATATTAAATTTGATGGTACAGGACTCTAAGCTCAAAATGATCTTCAGGTCCGACAAATTAGTTAAGATGAAACAAACAGCTAAAAAAAAAAAAAAAAAAAAAAATCTGGTGTGAACATCACACGACTTTCCTTATCCTGTTGAACGATGCTTAGTTGTGTGTCCTTCTAGTTCTTCTACCATAATTTTTACGATATCTCTAACTAGAGGATAACGAAAATAAAGAGGGGGAAAAGGAGGCAGAGAGAGACAGAAGGGCGGTATAAAATATTTGTAGTTTAGGTATTCAAATTCTAATCAGTCTAATTCAATATTTACATAGAAAGCGTTTTGGCCGCACTGTGCCGCATACCAATATTAGACATTTAGACACCAGATTGCTCCGTCAGCAATTCAGCATGAAATCCCTTATCCAAATCCATTTGCGTATAATCTTCTTCTTCTTCTTCTTCTTCTTCTTCTTCTTCTTCTTCTTCTTCTTCTTCTTCTTCTTCTTCTCCTCCTCCTCCTCCCTTCTTTCTTCTTCTTTATGTTAATTATTATTATTATTCTATTATTATTTCTCTCATCTCAACTACTATTTAGGAAACTCTCCCTTTCTCTCCCTTCTCATCTCTTTTCCTCTGTATCCCTCTCTCTTTTTTCTATTTCCTATTTATTTGTCTCCCTTTCTCTTTCTTTCCCTTCATTTATTCTTTCTCCCTCCCTAAATCTTTCTCTTTCTCTCTCTCTTTCGTCTATTATTTTCTAATGTCCTCACCTTCTTACCATCACCTTTCCCCTTCTTCTTCTTCTTCCTCTTATATTGTTATTCATCCTTTTCTTCTTCTTCCTCTTATATTCTTATGCATCCTTTTCTTCTTCTTCCTCCTCTTATATTCTTATGCATCCTTTTCTTCTTCTTCCTCTTATATTCTTATTCATCCTTTTCTTCTTCTTCCTCTTATATTCTTATTCATCCTTTTCTTCTTTTTCCTCTTATATATTCTTATTCATCCTTTTCTTCATCTTCCTCTTATATTCTTATTCATCCTTCTTCTTTTTCCTCTTATATATTCTTATTCATCCTTTTCTTCATCTTCCTCTTATATTCTTATTCATCCTTTTCTTCATCTTCCTCTTATATTCTTGTTCATCCTTTTCTTCTTTTTCCTCTTATATATTCTTATTCATCCTTTTCTTCATCTTCCTCTTATATTCTTATTCATCCTTTTCTTCTTTTTCCTCTTATATATTCTTATGCATCCTTTTCTTCATCTTCCTCTTATATTCTTATTCATCCTTTTCTTCTTCTTCCTCTTACATATTCTTATTCATCCTTTTCTTCTTCTTCCTCTTATATATTCTCATCATCTAACCTAATTTTGTATTTGCCCGCACTATTGATTTTGTGTCAGTGTAAACGAGAGAGAGAGAGAGAGAAAGAGAGAGAGGGGGCAAAAGGCATAATCACAAATCACATAGTAAGAAGAACACACAACTTAGCCAATTGTATAAATAAGGTCAAATTGAATTAAATCAAATAAAATGAATATGTAAACAAGAGAAACCCCCCTCAGGATTGAATTAATTAGCAATTTCCAACGAGGTAGGTACATTCAGTTCGTCTAGGAAGAAGCTAGTTACTGCAATAGGCTGCATGACAGCAATAGTCGAGGGCATCAGGTCTTGGAAAAAAAAACAACTCAAAGGTTACATAAAGGGCACTTGTACCTCGTTCGAGCTACTTGCATAACAAAAGATACTCTTGTGTAACCTTGTCGACTCCTCTTTATTATGGCTGAACATTAATTAGAAACCCCTTCTGCTTACTCCCTGCAACCCGCAACATTGAGTAGGTTAAAAACCCCTTGCCTAACCCCGCGATTCCGCAACCCGAGTGGCTTTCAGTCCACATGTCCCATGCTCCCATGTGCCTATTTAGCCAGCGGCAATAGGATCATAGGACGTTGAATACACCAGTTCCCCGTGGATCACTGAAGTTGAAGCAACGTTGTGCGTGGTTAGTGTCCGGATAGGTGACTATCTGGGCAATCGCGTGATGCTGACCTCTAGGCTAGATGAAATTTTGCAGAAGTTCGCTCAGCTTCACCATAGAAAATTTCAATAATAAATAAAACTCTCATTTTAAAACAATGCCTTATATGTATTAATTATGAACGCTATAAAGTTATAAACCATCTAAATCCAAAATAGGTTCCCCATCAAAAATGACCTTATGAGCGAGTCCTTCGCTCCTTTATAATTGCTACTTTATTATTTCAATAACTTATTATTTCAATAATGAATATTTTTTAGAAGAAAAATAAATAATAGGTAAAAATAATAAAAATAGACAGAACACAAGCGAAGATAATAAAGCATTGTCTGAACCTTGAAAGTTGGGAAGACGAACGGAGAGCCCAACAATAGCATAAGTTATGAATAACGATGTAGAAACTTTGGCCAAAGTTGTTCCCGCTCGACCTCTCTTTACCTTCTTTCGTGGAAGAGGTGACAAAGAGGAGAAGGACTAGAAGGAGAAGTTAGAGAATAAATATTTCTAGGAGGAGAAGAAAATAGATAGATTGAAAAAAAGACAGAGAATGGAGAGAAGGGGAAGTTGGAGAGGAAATATTTAGAAGAAGGACAAAATGGAGGAAAAAGACAAGAAACAAGAAAAGCAGCAGAAGAAGAACAAAGATAAATAGAAGAGGGGAAGGAGGAAAAAAAGAATAAATAGAAGAGTGATAAGGAAGAAAAGATGACAGAGAAGGAAAGGAGAAAGATGAAGAGAAAGCAGACTAAGACAGAAAAAGAGAAGTACCTAAGGGAACGAGAGAAAATAATGAGGAAGAGGTGAAGCAAAAGAAGAATAAATAGACAGATGACAAGGAAGGAAAGCGGACAAAGAAGGGAAGGAGAATGGAGACTATATTTATACTCATAATATATGAACTTCCTAGAGTAGAGGACCCAGAGCAGGGGTTTCCACATAGCGGCCCGCGGGCCACATGTGGCACGCCAGACCATTTTCGTGGCCCGCGAAGCTTTTTTGGAATTTGTACAAACTTACCTAAATGATAGTTTTCAGCTACACTTTGGAGAATACTTTTAGATAAAGTTTGTCCTGGGCGAGAATCGAACCCGAGATCTAGATTCTAGAAGGCTGACGGGCTACCTAGGCTGGCCTCCTTAATACTTACCTAAACTGGAATTTTACCAGGAAATTTACAATGATGTCTGAACTTAGACTATGCTAGGCTTTATATCTCACGCCAAGGCGGACTGCATTTCTGAAAAGTCGTGGGGGGGGGGTGCATCCCTATGGACATATGTGGTCCGCGAAGTACCTCCCAGTGTAGCATGTGGCCCGCACACACATGGAAGTTGGAAACCCCTGACCTATTAGAGGAAGAGAAGGAGAAGGATGAAGAAGTAGAAAGAGGAAATAAAGGAAGAGGAGAAAAGGAAGGGGAAGAAAGAACACACCGAAGTAAGGAGGGAAGTCTGCAAAAGTTTGTAGAACTTTCTTCTTAACTACCTAGATACCAATATTGTCAAAATAATCGATGATAGAATTGGGTAAACTTCTGACAAAAGTTTTAGTTCGACAATTTTGTTGAGAGCATATTTTAGAATTTTAGATGGAAGTATGTGCTAAATAATTTATCATAAAATGGTCGTAAGCGTATTTGCCAGTCAAGTTAGCTTGTAGGGTAGCGCGCCTGACTTGCAAACGGGTTCGATTCCCACCCGGGGCGAACTTTATATTAACCAAATAAGATTCGTTCTCGGATCGGCTGGCTTTTTCCTACCCTGTCTTCCTTCTCTGTTCGAGTTCGGGACAATAAGACCTTGAAAGTTACGGTTCCCTTGATCAAAACTCTTAGAAAAAAGACTTTCTGCAACACACACTATCATCAGGTAGACCTGACACATACAGCTGAACAGGTCCACCTGTCACCTGTCAGGTCTACCTGGTGAGCATTGAGCACACACACTATCAGGTAAACCTGACAGGTACAGCTGAACAGGTCTACCTGATAGTGAGTGGCTGGCCTGAGGTAAAGTGAAGCGAGCGATTGCTTACCTGCGAGGTTTCGCTCCTCCGTGTAGCGAGGATAGTCGCTATGGACGCCAACCAGAGCGATGCCCGCTTCTTCGCCGCCTGCCGCCCCGCCACTGCCGCCCGTCCCTTTCATCGAACCCGGGATCGATAGAGTGGAAGTCGGCTTCCGAAGCTGCAAACAAAAGAGGGACAAGATGATTAGGAATTGAGGTAGCGAATTTTGGTTGTTGGACAATGTCGTAAAATATCGTGAAATTGCCCTATGCCAGCCTAGTTACCTTGGTTGGTACCTAGACCTAGACCATCTGCCTTCAAGCGCTAGGATAAGTGTGCGGTCATGCTCATGCAATATAAAGTAATATGGAAAAAGTTAGATTTAAGATGACGGAACTTATTCGTGGGCGGATTTTACCCTGATCGCCCCGCCACTGCCGCCCGTCCCTTTCATCGAACCCGGGATCGATAGAGTGGAAGTCGGCTTCCGAAGCTGCAAACAAAAGAGGGACGAGATGATTAGGAATTGAGGTAGTGAATTTTGGTTGTTGGACAATGTCGTAAAATATCGTTAAATTGCCCTATGCCAGCCTAGTTACCTTGGTTGGTAGACCATCTGCCTTCAAGCGCTAGGATGAATGTGCGGTCATGCTCATGCAATATAAAAGTAATATGGAACAAGTTAGATTTAAGATGAACGAACTTATTCGTGGGGGATTTTATCCTGATCGGATAATGTCTTCCTTTTCTCTTCGATTTGGGGACGATAATTCTCGGAACGGCTGGCTTTCTCCTATCCTGTCTTCCTTTTCTCTTCGATTTCGGGACGATAAGACCTTAGCAGTTACAGTTCCCTCTTATGGTTTCTATTAAAGGAGTGGTCAATTTTCCAGTGGTCAGTTTCCCGAAGCCCGAAGGGAATATACTCCTCATCATAGTGTAGATGTAGACACTGGCGCTGGTGGGACGAACGAGAAAGAGAGAGAGAGAGAAAGAGAGAGAGGGAGAGAGAGAGAGGGGAGAGGGAGAAAGAAAGATCAATACTCCAGAATAAGAACCTATAAGCTGTAAGAATCATCTGATAAAATGTCCCACAGGAGCAAGAAAGAGAAGGTTAAAGCAATCGAAGATAGCAAGCAATATTTTCTTTCATCTGAAATTCATAAGGAGATAAGAGCGCGTGAGAGAGAGAAAGAGAGGAGGTAGGGAGTGGGAAAGAAAGGAAAGAGGGAAAGAAAGATAAAAGAGTTATGGCGGCTCAAGAAATAAATTAAATGGGTTTCATTTTCAGCACATTTTTTCAGAGGAGATTCGGATTTTGAGTTTCAATAGTGGGCGGGCCTTCAGGGGCCGTCTTTCTAAAGAAACTTTAAGGTCCATGCACAGTTGCACACTTAAGGTAGGAACACGTGAGTTCATGGGGAGTCAGAAAGATATATTGTAGGTAATCTCGTTCAGGACACTACTATCACGTTACGGGAGCTCACGTGACGTGATGTTGGTTTGTTTCTACCTTTATCCAGCACGGATACAGTCCGTCTTGAGGACTGACGTGACGGGACGTAACAGTGACGGATAAATATACGTGAACCTTTACAACAGACTGTTTTTTTTTCCCAAGGCAGGATTTTACGTAGTGAGCTCTTCCACCCAACTGGCTTATAACACCAACGCCTGAGCCGCCATTGCCGTCCCTCACATATGAACAGCTCAAGTAACTCCAATGGCTGAAGACGAACAATAATGTTCCTTTAGATCTCAATAGCCGCCTTGAAGTAATGCCACGCTTTGCCAGGGCAGTGTATCTGTGTACCTACTTGTAAAGCATCCTGTTAAAAAAAAAAAAAAAAAAAAAAATCTTAAAATAGCTTTAAGAGATTGAAGTTGAGCAACGCTGCGCCGTTGAATGGTAATCGGATGGGTGACCTTCTGGGCAGCCGCGTGCTACTGACTTTTCCCGGCACCACTCATCCTGTGGGTGAAGGAATTGGATATATGTGTGAGTTAGGCGGCTATGTCACCAAACGGAGGGCAAAATCCCGTGACTACAAAAAAGGTTAGCAGTTATGGCAGAAATGAAACCACTGTTTGGAATCAGGGGACCCTAAAACGGAATATTTTCCACCCATTTTCCCGATTTTGAAAATTTGGGACCGATTTCTATGCTTCCTCGTTGGTTACTGGTTTCCTGTACTTACAAACAGTGGTAATGGAATCAGTGGATTCCCTTGTATTTTTTTCAGCCTTCTCCCTTGAAGATCTGTTTCAGCTATAGTCTGTTAAGGTTCCATTTGATTTGTATCGGCTAATAACAGAGTTTTAAGCTTACCAGATGTTACAGGGACTAAAAGAGAAGTTGATTAAACGCACCCTTAGTGTATAGAAAGTAAAAGTCTTTTTAAGATGGATGTGCTAAAGTGAGTGAAAGGGTCAAGAGAGATATCAATGCTCGGCTAATCGATCAGGCCAAAGGGTCATAACGCTAGATAATAAACAGGAATATAACTTATATATATTATACGTTCACTATACGTACGTACATTATACGTTTCCTATACGTATACTTTATATTCTATAACATTTTCTTTCCACATCATCCATTAGAGGCGCCTACACAAGGATGAGTCTCTATTTGGAGTTTTTTTTTTTTATACATATTTCTAGACATGTTTTACTTGTGTGTTTTTTTTTTTTTTTTTTTTTTTTTAGATGGATTGATGGAATGAGCAAATGGTTCAACATCAGAAAGCCAAGAGGAGCCGCCGAGAGCTAGATAGAATTCGCCCAGAGTCGAGAACTCTGGAGAAAGCTGGTTTATGGAGGTCTTGGGGCCCTCGCGGCCTGTCAGAAGGTAAGTAAAGTTCGGCACCGCTTTAATTCGCATTAATTAAAGGATCTTTTACATTTCCACCCTGGTTGGAACCCAGCACCTCCAGGTTGAGAGTCTGTACGGTTAGTCCAGTGGTAACGCGCTTGCTTGCCATGCAGAAGGTCCCGGGTTCGAATCCCACTATCGACAAAAAATTTGTACTCGTTTTTCGATTGCAGATATTTCAACGGGTTACTTTCTGGTGTTCTCGTGTTGACCCAGCACCTAAATGGGGAGTATTGTGCCTCTTCTCGCCCATCTGATGAGAGGCATACTACGGGTTGGGCATGCTACGACACAGGCCACATGCGTCTAATGTAGCAGTTGTTTCATTGCTACGAAATAAAAACGGCGGTGAAACACTCATCTTTTTTTTAAGTACTCTGGACTGTTGCAGTTCCCTCTATCAAAACTCCAAAAAAGGTACATAGAACTTTATGTATGCTATTACATAATTGTACAAAATACATACCTATATAAACACATAAAACACCTAATATGTACACAGGGAACTACATATATGTATTTATGTCAATACATACACAGGTAGGTACATTATTTATGATGTTGTTCCTATCAAACTAATTAAGCCCTGGGAAACATGAAGCAAATAAATTTTCGCCTTCATTGGGAGAGAAGGAGAAAGAAGGGAGGGAGAGAGGGAGAGGAAGAAGGAGGGAGAGAGAAAAGGAGAGAGGGAGGAGAGAGAGGAGGAGGAAAACGTGTGTGAGAAAAAAAATCCAAGGGAGGAGTATAGCAGGGAGTAGGGAAGATAGGGGAGGAGGGAAAAGAGAAGCAAAAGTATGAAATGAAAGAGAGGGAGAGAGAGAGAAGATTCGATAATGAGAGAAAGGGAGAAGAAGAGACATGATATTCCATAATGAGTAATGAACTAATGAGAGAAAAGGGAGAGGGAGAGAGAGAAAAAGGGGCAGAAGAAAGGAGTGGGGCAGAGATGGAGAGTGAAAAAAGAGAATGAGGGATAGGAAGGCAAAAGCGTGATAGAGGATAGAGGTGATAAAGACAGAGAGAGAGAGAGACGGAGAGAGAGAGAGACGGAGAGAGAGAGAGAGAGAGAGATGGAGAGAGAGATGTTATTATTATTATGCGAGCAGTATAAATAAGCATTATTATTATTATTATTATTATTATTATTATTATTATTATTATTATTATTATTATATTTCTCTTTCTCTTCTTCGTTTTCTCTCTTTTTCCTTCTTTTTATTTATCAACTTTATTTATTTATTCGGCATAGGTACGTTAACTTGTAATGTCTTCTTGTAATGTCGTCTCACTTTCTCTCTCTCTCTCTCACCCTTTCTCCACCCCTTACTTCCTAATTCTCTCTCTCTCCCTGCCTCTCTCTGTCTCACTCTCTCACACCCTTTCTCCATCCCTTACTCCCTAATTATCTATCTATCTCTCCCTGCCTCCTCTTTCTCTCTCTCTCACACCCTTTCTCCATCCCTTACTCCCTAATTCTCTCTCTCCCTGCCTCTCTCTTTCTCTCTCTCTCTCCCTGCCTCTCTCTTTCTTTCTCTCTCTCTCTATTAGCTCTGATAATGGCCTGCTATATGTTCATTATTAACAACATACATTTTCTATGGGGAGAGACTCTCTCTCTCTCACACACCCTTTCTCCATCCCTTAATCCCTAATTCTCTCTCTCTCCCTGCCTCTCTCTGTCTCTCTCTCTCACACCCTTTCTCCATCCCTTACTCCCTGATTCTCTCTCTCTCTCTCTATTAGCTCTGATAATGGCCTGCTATATGTTCATTATTAACAACATAAATTTTCTATGGGGAGAGAGAGAGAGAGAAGGAGGGAGGGGGGTCACAGAAAAGGACATGTAAAAGCCCTTTATTAACTCTCTCATACAATCAGCTCTTCTCTCTCTCTCTCTCTCTCTCTCTCTCTCTCTCTCTCTCTCACACACACACACACACACAAACACACACACACACTCGCTATGCATATACTCGTACCTACATAATGTGTATGAGAGGGTCGGAAAATACAGGAATTAGGTATGATATTACATATCATGGAAAAATAGAAAGTAAAAACAAAAACTCAAAAATAAACAAACAAATTGAAGAAAAGTCGATGAAAACTTGGAACTTCTTTCGTTCAATTGTACCAGAGGATTTCTCGCAAAAAGTAAGTTGTTTTTTGTTTTTTTTTTTTTTTTAAGAGGTTTGATATAGGGATAGAGGGAATTGTAACTGCTATGGTCTTATCAATTTTATTTTTTACTACAGTAGTGCACTAGGTAGATCATCTGTTAAGGTCTTATCGTCCCGAAATCGAAGACAAAAGAAAGACAGGATAGGAGAAAGCCAGCCATTCCGAGAACAAACATTATGCGTTCAGGATAAAATCTGCCCCGGGCGGGAATCAAACCCGCGGCCTAACGCTTACAAGGCAGACGGGCTACCAACCAAGCTAACTAGACTGGCGACCTAAGATATGTGCAGTCGAACTTAAACGGGGGAAAAATCGCATTCACTTTTTTCCCATCCTTTTATTCCCTTTTGCAACATTCCCATCACAGTATTCAAAATGAAAACGCCCTCCCTCTCCTCCTCCTCCTCCTCTCTCTCTTTCTCTCCCCCCTCCTCTCTCTCTCTGCATGTGTATAGCTGCTACTGTTATGTCTAGTAATGTTTCTCTCCTTTTTTATGTGTTTCTCCAGTTTCCATGGCAACCACGAGAGAGAGAGAGAAGAGAGAAAGAGGAGGGGTAAGAGAGAGAAAATGAGACTTTACAACATCTTTCTCCAACACACATTTCTCATCTGTTCCATTCTTATATTCTTTTCTCTCTCTCTCTCTCTCCTCTCTTTCTTTCTCTTCTCTCTCTCTCTCTTCTCTATTTCTTTCTCTTCTCTCTCTCTTTCTCATTTCTCTCTCTCTCTCTCTCTCTCTCTCTCTCTCTCTCTCTCTCTCTCTCTCTCTCTCTCTCTTTCTCTCTTTCTCTTTCTCTCTCTCTCTTCTCTCTTTCTTTCTCTTCTCTCTCTCTCTTTCTCATTTTGCCACAGACATTACCAGGCGAAAAAACTCGAAAAAGAAAGTTTCAAGTTTCTTTTCTGATGAAAAATCCAGGCTAAAGATGTTTAGAAGTCTGTTTTTTCTCTCTCTCCCCTCCAAATTTAAAACACTAGCAATAATACAGTAAAAGCTTACAGCATCCTATGATGGTAAATAATGCAAAAAATTGTACAACTCCCACGAGCAAAATGAAATACAAAGGTCGCCTTTGTATTGCCTTTGACTACCTAATTGTTGAGATTTTTTTTTTTTTTTTTAATTTCTGCCATTGGAAAAATTTGAACGACTATTTTCAAATTCAATAGTTGGAACACTGAGAGTATCCTTTGAAAAGAAAAAAAAAAAAAAAAAAACACCAACAACAATTTTTGAGCATCCTTTGATCGGTCAATTTGAAAAAAGAGTGGGAAGAAGGAAGAGAGAGTGGGAGGGAGGGAAGAAGAGAGAGAGAGAGAGAGAAAGAGAGAGAGAGAGAGATTCGTGCAATAAGTACATATTTTAGGTAAGTAGGTGGTACCTACTGTGAAATAAGTACCGACCTAAATGGAACATAAAATTCCGAATAATTTTCTCAATGTTGATTTTGGCAATAGAAAGCGGGAGGTAAAGTCAACACACAACAGAATATATCAGCTATACAGGGCCAGCCAGCGACGATAGCACATTCAATGCACCAGTTCCTCCTGGATCACCTAAGTTAAGCAACGTTGTTCGTGGTTGGTATTCGAATGGGTGACAATCGCGTGCTGTTGGCTTTTCCCGGCCCACTCAGGCTGTTTACAATTTAATATGTTAAGTATACAGTAGGTATTAGTTTACAGTGACGTTAGGTATAGGTATAGGCCTTGATTAAAAATTGACACTGTTGTTCATACATTTGGAACACCCTGTAAGGTACGGTACAATATAAATTTGTTCGGTGAAATATTGAAAGATTTTGTGCAGTTTGGCAGTTTGTGTTGTGCTGGGGCCAGTAGAGACAAATGGGTAGAAATTTAGAAAATTGAACAGGTCATTTCCTAGAATAATCATTATAGTATGTCCAAAGCCAAAAAAAAAGTGGAAACTGGATGCCACAGGTGCGAAAACCTCTGAACCAATCAGAAGGCGCCTTTCTTTCGTATTACAGTGTGGAACTGATGTTAGAACTGTTAAGGTCTTATCGTCCCGAAACCGAAAAGAGAAGGAAGACATGATAGGAAAAGGCTAATCGTTTCGAGAACGAACATTATCCGTTCAGGATAAAACCCGCCCCTGGCCCTGGCAGGAATCGAAACCGCGGCCTAGCGCTTACAAGGCAGACGCGCTACCAACCAAGCTAACTAGGCTGGCTATCCCTAGTGTACAGTACTATAATAACCTGAAGACTTGTCTTTTCATTTATAAATGAAAGAGAGCAATTGGACAGCAATCCAATTTCCAATACATATAGGTACATTCCCTTTGAAAATCGTAAATATGCTCCCACAGGCGAGGCGCATAGCCCCTTTCCCCTCCCTTCCTACCTTTACCCTCCCCTCTCCTCTCCCTAGTAACCTTTCCCCCTCCATTCCTCTCCCTACCCTATCCACCTCCCTGCCTCCTACCCCCCTCTCTCTATAGTCACTCCCTCCTTGACCCCTTCTTTCTTCCTATCTAGCTCTCTGCCCCCTCTCCCCCTCCCTATCCAACTCCTCCTCTTCTCCACTCTCCATAGCCACCCCCTCCC
>NW_007379307.1:0-325 GCF_000475195.1 Diaphorina citri | reverse complement strand
AGGGGGGAAAAAATTTTAAACCTCTCCTTTTTGTGTTTAATGGGGGGGAAAAAAAAAAAAAAAAAAAAAAAAAAAAGATGTGCTTTGCAGTATTGTAAAGCGGATCTATTGAAGGATTGGGGGTGTAAACCCCTTGTTTGCAAGAATGAAGAAGTGGTACCTATGCAAAGGTAAATAAATAAATTAGGAGTACAGTGTACACTGAAAAGGATTAGGGACATTAGAAGTACTTATACGGTTTACCGTGTCCTTGATATAAGCATGGTACCTAGGTATCTCCTTGATACAAGCATGGTACCTAGGTATCTCCTTGATACAAGCATGG
>NW_007379306.1:50715-58275 GCF_000475195.1 Diaphorina citri | reverse complement strand
CCCCCCCCCTTTCAAAAGCAATAAAAAAAATCCACTTTTTTACGATTTTTTTTTTTTACTATTTATTTTTCTTTTCAACAAGTTTTTATGTAGGTACGATAGGTGATATTAGGTAACATATTATTAAAAACATCCCGGGCGGGAATCGAACCCGTGAGCTGCCGCTTAAGAGGCAAACGTGCTATGCTCACCTATCAGACAACTAATATTCTAGTTAAAACTTACCAATCGTAGAATTCTTTGAAAACATTCATAATCTTATCCTCGTTTCCTCCTTCTAGAAAGTTAGTTAAGTTAAAAAACGCGTCCCGAATTTTTTCTGGGACAAAAACAAAAATTCGGGACAAAACGCCCCAAAATGAAAAACTGAACGGGACGCCTTCTAGAAAGTTAGTTAAGTTAAAAAACGCGTCCCGAATTTTTTCTGGGACAAAAACGGAAATTCGGGACAAAACGCCCCAAAATATTTTTAACGCCCCAAAATGAAAAACTGAACGGGACGCCGAGACACCCCCTGAAATTCGGGACTGTCCCGGCCAATTCGGGACGTTTGGCAAGCCTAGTTATAACTTGTCGTAGCTTGCTGAAATTAATATCACTAAGTTCAGAACTAAATGAGCTTTTGTTACAATGTAGTCGTGGACCTCACAACATCGAGCTCTCGCTGTGGTGGCATTTCATAAAAGTAGTGAATTTTTGACTAATGCTCAGAGGAAGTTTTGCACCCATTTTGCTTTTCCTCCCTTCTCACCCGATCTTAGCTCGTGCGACTTTTTTTCATGGAAATACGTTAAAAACAAGGTGTATATTTTTAAGACAAGGACTCTGGATGAGTTAACGGGTGCTTCTTATCGCGAAATTCGTGCTATAGCCCAGGAAAGGCTAAAGACAGTATGTCGATTCTGCACACAGATCTACCAATAATAAACTTGCAGAAATATTCATAATTACCCTCCAGCCTCGACCTACCCTTATGAACTTTGTGATCAGGATAAAATGGAGAAGATTAAAACGTAGGTTTGGGTAGAATTGGAAACAGTAGGTAGTAATTTATTTAGTTTAGGAACACTTTTACTTAGGTACGTTCATACGTATGAGTTACGTAGCGTAGTAATATACAGGGTGGTCCAGAGTTACCTGACGGTTGTATAAAAGATCACCATCACAAACAAAATCCCCAAAAAAGTAAACCTCATTTTGTTATCTTTCATTTAAAATAAATATCACTCTTTAATCTTGAGAATTGAACGTGTAGCATCATTTTAAAAACCGTCAGGTACCTCTGGACCACCCTGTATAAAGGTAATTTATGTTTGTATAAAAGGAAGGACTAAAATCGCCCAGCATCGAAGGGCAAAGAGGCCTTTTCGCAAAAACCATGAGCTTCCAAAACTGATCATCTGATCAACATGTATTTGAAATCCCTTATAAATTCATGAATGTCATAGTTCAAACTAGTCTCTATCCAAATATATAATATAAGCTCACGAAAAATAGTGCTAACAGTACCTCTCTCATCCCCTATAGCTTCTCTCTCTCCCTCTATCTCTCTCTCTCTCTCCTTCTCTCTCTCTCTCCCTCTCTCTCCTCTCTCTCTCCCTCTCTCCTCTCTCTCTCCCTCCCTCTCTCTCTCTTCTCTCTCTCTTCTCTCTCTCTCTTCTCTCTCTCTCTCTCTCTCCCACATACTGTCATCTCTTCTGTCTCTCTGACTGTCATTCTACTGAGAACGTCATATGAGCTGAAATGCCAAGTATGTATGTGTGTGTTACAATAACACAACATCAACCTCGTCTCTAATGACTCTCTCCCACATACTGTCATCTCTTCTGTCTCTCTGACTGTCATTCTACTGAGAACGTCATATGAGCTGAAATGCCAAGTATGTATGTATATGTGTGTTACACTGTTACAATAACACAACATCAACCTCGTCTCTAATGAGGAAACTTGTTATTTTATTGAGCAAAACGTTCTGTACATGATGAATATTTCATTCAGGATTTTTTTTAGCCTGACAGTATGTTTTCAAAGTTTAATGCCCTGGAAAAATGAAAAGTTACGACGACAAGCTTGTGGAAATGTTGATGAGAAATGTTCACGAGTGAACAGTTGAAGGATGTATGTTTCCGTGAGGTAAGAACTTGGCCTGGCGCTCTGTCAAATCCAATCTGCTAGGAGAGAACTTCTCACCTTATACACATTTGCAATGGAGGGCCAAATCCATACCAAAAACTTTAGCAGCAATACAGTGATATTGAACCAATATCAAACAGAAAAAGAGCCACTAAATGATTAGGACGAAAGCCAACTCATGGAAAGGTTCTTTTCGAAATTCTGTCAAATCCAATCTGCTAGGAGAGAACTTCTCACCTTATACACATTTGCAATGGAGGGCCAAATCCATACCAAAAACTTTAGCAGCTATACAGTGATATTGAACGACTGAACCACTATCAAACAGAAAAAAAGGCCACTAAATGATTAGGACAAAAGTCAACTCATGGAAAGGTTCTTTTCGAAATCGTGGAAAGGTTCTTTTCGTCAACAATTCGAAATCTCATAGACAGGTACTGTAGGTAGATAATAATACTTATGAAAGAGTATTGATGCTCATGGAAAGGTTCTTTTCGAAATCGTGGAAAGGTTCTTTTCGTCAACAATTCGAAATCTCATAGACAGGTACTGTAGGTAGATAATACTTGTCTTATGAAAGAGTATTGATGTTGTTGATGCAAAGCTATAAGCTGTCTAGAAAAGACTGACACCCAAAGTAGATCCAGCCTCAGCGACGAAACGACATAGTAGAAATTGTTCTGAAGTAATTTGACCCCTAGGCGAGCCACTCACTATCAGGTAGACCTGCACAGGTACACATGATCAGGTCCAGCTGTCAGGTCTACCTGATGAGCACACACACTATCAGGTAGAACTGACACTGACGGCTGAAAATGTCCGTTTGTCAGGTCTACCACTCTACCTGATATTGAGTGGTTGGCCCTACTAGAAAAGACTGACACCCAAAGTAGATCCAGCCTCAGCGACGAAACGACATAGTAGAAATTGTTCTGAAGTAATTTGACCCCTAGGCCAGCCACTCACTATCAGGTAGACCTGCACAGGTACACATGATCAGGTCCACCTGTCAGGTCTACCACTCTACCTGATATTGAGTGGTTGGCCCTGCAGTTCTCAGTTCTCCAATGACACCAGAAGTAGCCTAGAAGCTTTCAGCACACACTGTGACCCCTACATGGCTCTCAAAGAATATTCTGACATTCAGGGGATATTGTGTTTCTCTTTCTATTAAAAAGGAAATTTGATATTCCGCATGATATAAATTCATTCGTTGAGTTGAATAGAGGAAGATGAGGTGCAAACATCTCTGTTCATCGCACCTTTCCCCCACCGTCCTACACCGCTTTTACCTCGTTTCTATCCCTTCCTCTTGTTTCTTCTACCCGTTTCTATGAATTTGATATTCCGCATGATATAAATTCATTCGTTGAGTTGAATAGAGGAAGATGAGGTGCAAACATCTCTGTTCATCGCACCTTTCCACCACTTTTACCTCGCTTCTATCCCTTCCTCTTGTTTCTTCTACCCGTTTCTATCCCTTCTTCTACCCGTTGTGTTTCTTTTTCCATCTCTCACCTTTCCTATCTCCTCCGCACCTCGGGCTAACCATCGCTATCTCTTTTCATTGAGTATAATATTCATGTATTTTTTTCTAATAACGCTTTCAACTTTGTTCAAAAGCTCCTGTTTCATGGTAGGGCAGCTACATCTCCTCGAGCATCAGAATCTTCACTTTGTAGAACAGTTCTGAAGCTTTGTACGTTGTAGAACAGTTCTGAAGCTTTGCACTTTGTAGAACCGTTCAGCGTTCAGTATTCACCTTTTTTCTAATAACGCTTTCAACTTTGTTCAAAAGCTCCTGTTTCAGAGTAGGGCAGCTACATCTCCTCGAGCATCAGAATCTTCACTATGTAGAGCAGTTCTGAAGCTTTGCACTTTGTAGAACAGTTCTGAAGCTTTGCACTTTATAGAACCGTTCAACGTTCAGTATTCACTCGATGCACCTACCCATTCATCATCAACTCGTCTGTGTTTTTCAATTTTCGTTTTCCATTTCCAAGATTTGATTTCCTTCCAGCTTTGCCATGGACTTTGTTGAACGTTTTCCGCAGAAGAAAATTGGAAAGGGGTTTGGAAAAGGTAAGATGTGTCCCTCATGCATAAATCTTCAGAAGTCATAACATGATAAACTCTCTCCACTTTGTCTAAATATGTGTTGAAGAGATTGGCTAGATACCTAAATAGATGTAGGGTACATTATCCGAATTAATATTTAGAATACGAGTACATGGTGTAGGGCAGCTACATCTCCTCGAGCATCAGAATCTTCACTTTGTAGAACAGTTCTGAAGCTTTGTACGTTGTAGAACAGTTCTAAAGCTTTGCACTTTGTAGAACCGTTCAGCGTTCAGTATTCACTCGATGCACCTACCCATTCATCATCAACTCGTCTGTGTTTTTCAATTTTCGTATTCCATTTCCAAGATTTGATTTCCTTCCAGCTTTGCCATGGACTTTGTTGAACGTTTTCCGCAGAAGGAAAATTGGAAAGGGGTTTGGAAAAGGTAAGATGTGTCCCTCATGCATAAATCTTCAGAAGTCATAACATGATAAACTCTCTCCACTTTGTCTAAATATGTATTGTGTTGAAGAGATTGGCTAGATACCTAGATAGAATTCAAGGAGGTACTTACCCTGACTAGGTACATGGTCGTACAATGTTGGGTACATTATCCGAATTAATATTTAGAATACGAGTACATGGTTCTTCAATAGAATCTATTTGAGAATTTTTATTCTTCTATTTTTAAGCTTCTAATTCCAAACCTACTCTATCTACCTTCTTTGAAAATAGATCGAACAAATATACGAAACAATACCTCTACCCTATGAAACTTTTTAAAAAGTGCACGGGGAAAGAGACGACATAGGAATTCGACTACACCAAGCGTTTCATTAAAGACTATACCTTGAACTTTACAACGATGTTCTTGGAGCAGTTTTCCAAAGTTTTAGTTGGATATAACTATAAGCTTGCTTAATAAATAATAAGGATAGAACTTGGAACGAGGAAAAAGTTGCAAAGTTTTGAATTCGCGCTCCTAGGTACATAGATACCTAAGCTTGCTTAATAAATAATAAGGATAGAACATGGAACGAGGAAAAAGTTGCAAAGTTTTGAATTCGCGCTCCTAGGTACATAGATATTGGATAACAAGAGTCTGTAGAGAGGACTCCATACTGAGCTATTCAACCAGGTTTTCAATCTCGAGCAATGCTTGAAACTTTCCTTGAATTCTTTCTAAAAACATCAGAGCAGGTTTGGAAGACGAACTCAAAATCAATTTGATCCTTTGGACTAAATATCTCCTCTTAAAACCAGGAATTCAAGGACTATTTTTCGAAATTTCAACCAGCAGCAATCAATCCGATGCATGCAGACATATACCATGAATTTTTACTGAAACCGAATGTGTCAAGTACCTACATAGATAAAGCAGAACCACCCACACACGTACATACAGAGAGGCTTGATAAAAGAACTCAAGGAACATTTCCTATGCTCCACCCGAAGTCAATTAAAACCATGGGAAATATTTCATTGAGCTTTATTCATAGGAAAAACACGACCATATATTTTCACGCCGCGCGAGTACATTTTAAAAAGCAGCATAATGTGTCAAGTACCTACATAGATAAAGCAGAACCACCCACACACGTACATACAGAGAGGCTTGATAAAAGAACTCAAGGAACATTTCCCATGCTCCACCCGAAGTCAATTAAAACCATGGGAAATATTTCATTGAGCTTTATTCATAGGAAAAACACGACCATATATTTTCACGCCGCGCGAGTACATTTTAAAAAGCAGCATAATACATATTTAGACATGGCTCCGAAAGCTACACGAGTGAAAAATTCCACAAGTTCAGTTATTTATACCCTCATTCCACCTAGCCCAACCCCAGAACCTATCCTCTAGCCACGGCGGGTATACTTGATGACACAGGAAATATATTGTCTCGAATATAAAATCTTATTTATCGCATTAGAAAAATTTCTAGTATAAAAAAAGCTGGTATGCTAACGGCTTTGGAGGGAAACGTTTTGTGCTACTAAATAAAGGCGAGCATTATTACGCAAACAAAGTTTAACATTTTACAATATTATAAGAGGAAAGCTCTCGAGCGGAGTTTATGAATTCTCACTTTTCTTCCCTGAGATTTCAGGCCCGAGGGAATTTTCAACTTGAAAAGGGACATAATTTCAGACATAAAAAAGTACCAAGGAGCAATGAGCATTATTATAATAAGGTAATGCGCTTAATGTTTCACCTTCAGCTCTAACCTCTATGACTGCGAGCACTTGACCTATACAATATAAGCTTTCGTTATGTTTCCTCATGAAACCAGATAATTAAATGTAATGATCCCACCCGATCTGATATCCAAATTATATGAGAAAAAACCTCATGTCATCATGCCCCTGAGTAATTTCACTTTGACAAGAGGGGACCCTGTGACATTGTTTCATTGTTGTCTGCTTCCAATTTCTCTTTTTTCCATTAGAACTTCTACACCTTATGATACCTTCTGACACAATACCTTTGACACCTGATACTTTGCACTAAGTAAATGCTGCAGAATAGAGCACTACATCACACTCCATTACTGCTGCTCCCGACCCTGCCAGACACTTTAGTCTCGGTTGAGTGAGCAAATATGCTACTTCTAGTCAGCAGTTTCCTATTTAAGAAATTGTTTCGACTCAAGGAGACAAAGTATGGAGGTAGAAACTAGAAACTGCGACAGTCTTTGACTAGCAGGTTAGCAGTTATAGCAGGTAATGGAAAGCATTTAGCCATTATACTCCTAACTCCTAGTTGAAAAATGATTACATCCCTCCAGTTTAAAATCCAATTCGCAACCAGGTAGATACCCTCCTTATTGGGGTAGATGAATTGGCACAGTATTCGAGAATCTGCTGCCATGACGTACACCTACATACCTACAATATAACATATTACACTTGGCTACAACACATAATATGGCGTCTCCTTTCGTATAAAAATTGCGTCCAAACAGGCATCGATTCTCAAGATATTTGACCACGGGCCAACCAACATCACCTATGGGAATTCGGAGCAAAGATTGGGCCAGAATAATAAATTTCTCCCTCTTTCTCTTTCTCTCTCTCTCTCTCTCTCTCTCTCTCTCTCTCTCTCTCTCTCTTGTTCGAAAACGGCAGGCGGCCTGAAAAAAAGTCCAGCAAAAAACCTCGTTTGAAACACTTTTCTACGTTCTAAGGACAAAAACAATCTTGTAAGCCGCACTTTTCCCAACAACCACCAAAGTAAACTTGAACAGCAAATGAAAACTTTCATGTCAAAGGGACCTAAAAGGGAGGAGAATATTTACAAGATGCTACCGACTGGATTTTGCTAAAATGAAAAAGTACCATGCTGAGCGCCCATGTGACGGT
>NW_007379306.1:45946-50676 GCF_000475195.1 Diaphorina citri | reverse complement strand
AACACTTTTCTACGTTCTAAGGACAAAAACAATCTTGTAAGCCGCACTTTTCCCAACAACCACCAAAGTAAACTTGAACAGCAAATGAAAACTTTCATGTCAAAGGGACCTAAAGGGGAGGAGAATATTTTACAAGATGCTACCGACTGGATTTTGCTAAAATGAAAAAGTACCATGCTGAGCGCCCATGTAATTATCTCAAAGGCAAAAACTTATTACGAAATATTAACTTGCTAAGCATACAGAATAATACGTGGAGCTCTGGAAGTCTTATCGTCTTCAAACTTTGGAGAAGCAAAAAACAATGGAGTCTATCTTCCGAGCTTTCCGAAAAATTCAAGAGTTCTACAGAACAATTTAAGTATTCTGACTTGTAGAGAAATTTCTTATATTATTTCTAAATTGGAAATTGTTACCATGATACCACGAGCTTGGAGCGTTCTTCCGTGAATGACGTATGTAAAAGGTAAAATGCTTGTCTGTCATTCTCTCCTTCCCTGTATACATATAGTCGACCTCGGAGATGAAGGGCTGAATCAATGTTGTCGAGGCAATATACGGTTGCAGTCGACGTAGATCGACGCGGTCGACTATGTATGGACACACTTTCAGGATGCTAACTGCAGTCCTTCATTAGGAATCACAGAGGAGTGGCAGAGAAGCACAGTAATATGAATTGATGGATACCTCATACCTCAATATGATGTATAACCCCATACCCACCTCCGAAGCAATCAATCGTGAAGAAAACTTGGCCCTAAAGTTTGCTTCAGACTTCGCCCACATTCGAAACTTTCACTTCGAATGTCTCACTGACACATATCATTTTAATCTATGGATTTTATTTCTGTATATATGTAGGATGTAGGGTGATTTTTTCTCCAAACTTGACCAAAAGTTTTCTCAGAATACCTATATTCAGTTTGGTTGTAAGTTTTTTATTCGCCCGGCTATTGAATAGGTAATGTTTGTTTTGTCCGACACTTCCTCATTTTACTACATCATTGGCAGCTTTGACAGCTATCCAAGTGACCTCATTGGATGAAAATATGAGTGAAAGCATTGTGGGAGGTTTTCACTAAGATTCATCATCTAATGTCTAGGCTAATAGTTAGGTACCTATCTACAAATTTTAAACATTTTGCTGTTCTGTCCTCCCTAAACAGACCAAACATAATTAATTAATCATACAATATTATTGATTACCTAGGTACTGAAAAAATAATGATGATCAAAATGTCCGTGGGCCGGACCTCGAGAAATGTACGGTTCGACCGCTATTTAACGCCAAAACTTTGAAAAAGCTCAAAAAGTGTTCGTAATGTTCAGCCCTTGAAATTTCAGCCAAAGTCGCTCGAACTTGGCACAGAAATTCGATATATTATGTAGATCAAAAGTATCCTTGGGACCTGTTTCCAGAAGGTACGGTTCGGCCGTTATTCCAGAAAAAAGTTCCCCTATTTAGACCTATACAGGGAAAAAGCTCAAAAGGAACTAGCGCTTCTCACGACTTTACCTTTAGCCACAGGTCGTTCAAATTTTGCAGACAGCTTCCATAACCGGACTACTTCAAGGCACAACCTTGATTTCAGATACTGAAAGTTTTGGACATGGTTCCGGAAAGTCCGGGCCTTAGGAAAAGTAGCCATCTTGTTTTCATTGTCAACATATTTTTTCAAACTTCCGAGAGTCCTTATTATGTTCTTTGTTACAGTTTGAAAGAACTTGTCTCCGTTTTGAGCATTGTTGTAGGTAAGTGCTTCTTTCCTTGGAATTCCATCAAGTTGTCCACCCATATGTTCAGATCGAATTGTTCACATCCATTAGTAAGGCTGTCTAAACATTCACCAAAAAGCGGTCAAAATACCGCCAACCGCAGCACCTATCTTAACCAAGAGTTTTGTGTTACATTCTTGTCTCATTTGTGGACTACATACCAAATTTAAAGTCTCTAGCTCATACCTTCAGTTCTGTTTCATTACAACCCTTTAATTTCTCCTTCTATATCCGCCACTCTTTGAGCCCTACAAATAAATTCAACATTAGGTAAATTGATCCACTTGAAAGAGCGCGGTGCGGGCTGAGTGAACTTATCGATTGAGTCACTCAAATTAAAGAAATAATTCTCACCTATCAAAAGATAACGGATGTGGATTTTTCCTTGTAATCTTCCATATCATATTGATATTGTACATGGATGTTGGTACATACTATAATTCTCACCTATCAAGAGATAACGGATGTGGATTTTTCCTTGTAATCTTCCATATCATATTGATATTGTACATAGATGTTGGTACATACTTTTGTTATAGTGTTTTCGTTGTTGATTCGAATTAAAGAAATAATTCTCACCTATCAAAAGATAACGGATGTGGATTTTTCCTTGTAATCTTCCATATCATATTGATATTGTACAAATGTACATAGATGTTGGTACATTTGTTATAGTGTTTTCGTTGTTGAGATTTCTTTACATAATGAATTATTTGTTTCACTGATTTTTCGGAAAGTCTGGAGTCAAACTGAGTGGTTCAGAAAAGAAATACTAGAGCCAGGTAAGGAAGACTGTTGCGTTATTGAGCCTAAGCATTAGGTAATTAGATATGTACATATCTTTTGATTTCCTTGATTGATACATTGATAGTCCTAACGACAACGTATATACTTCTTAATATTCACAAGTAACAAATGATCTGATTACCAGCATCCTATCGATTTCAACAAATTGGTTAAAGAATGGAACCATTTCATTTGTGTATAGTCCCTCAGCAACCTTGTTTGTAGCGAGTGTCACAATTACAATGGGAAAACTACAATAAAGACGCCCACAACTATACCTTTATACCTTTTTGTGGAGAGATAACACCAAAAAAGGTCTCGGGTAGGTATAACCTCTCCATTGATCTATGATATCCATTGATCCCTGATCCCTTCATTGATTCATAGGTGTAGGTGATCATCACAAGATGATCCCATCAGCTTCTTGATGATATCTGAAGGGTTTCTACTTCCCTGGAGTTTTGAGAGCACGTGTTGCTTATGTTTTGAGTTCCTCTCTACTTTTTTTTTATATTCCCTAGTGATCCCTTGTTGAGATGCTCAATAGATCTCTTTTTTACTTTCCTTATCCTATAGGAAGGAAAGTAATGTAATCGGGTCAAATTTTCGATGGTCAGTTTCTAATGAAAAAACACGTTTTGAGGTCCCCATTTTTATTTTATTATTATTATTATTATTTTTTTTTACTATAAAATTATGAAAAAAGTAACTATGGCTATCCATAAAATATTTTTAAATGATAAAAGTATGTACAAAAAAATGACCTCAGTGGGATTCGAACCCCCACCCCACCCGCTCGGCAGTTTGTCAGAGACCACACTCCTTACCACTCGGACACTCCGTCTTTCTTCTCTACATAGCACTAAACTTCCTTATTAATCAACTCGAGCGATAATTTAGAATTTTCTCCCTAAAAGTCACTCTTTTATCAATTTTAAGGCCGAAGGGGCCCTTTGGAGGCCTTGAAAATATGAAAAGGCACACCTACCACTCACGAGAAAAAAAATGAGCCATCAACCATCAAAATCGGTCCAGTGGTTTAGGCTGTAGAGCGGTCAACGTCAAAGAAGAAGCGGAAGCGGAAGCAGAAGCAGAAGCAGCAGCAGCAGATGATGAAAAAATTTGACGTTTTTCAAAGTCAAATATCTCCGGCTAAACTTAACCGATTTTGATGACATTTTTTTTCAACGTGCTCTACTTTCATGCCCGAACACACACACGCAATCCGTTTTCTTCCATCATTTGTAGTTGTCCCCCTACAACTACCTGAAAACGGCTACTTTCCCTGTCGCGTATAATATCTCTAGTAGCGCGGTCAAACTTTCTTGACTTGGCGGGGCGGAGCGCTACCGCGCTCCTTAATAGTACCAATAATAATAGTATAATAATAATCAATAGTAATAATATTAATAGTAATAATAATCAGCAATAAAATAACATGATTATTGCGCGCCATGATTCTTAGTTTTATCCTCGTTTTGATTCACGCGAATCTGTCGTGCAGACTTTGAAATGTTGCGATATAATTGCTTTAGCAAATCGGCAATAATATTTAGTATTATGATAAATAAATAGGAAAATCCGGGTGAATGGATTCGTGTAAAGATACACTAGGTAGTGCTTGCTGGAACTTGGCCTAGGGCACTGCGATTGCGCTCATGATACAAATCCTATTACCTAATTGTTAATTGGAAGTTACACGCTTATTCTTTTGTTCGGAAAATTAACTGTTCCATTAAGTAAGGAGAAAGGTGATGGTTCTACATGGTACGTATTGTTAGAATAGAATAGAATATGTTTTATTTGCCACATAAAATACATCTGAGGGGGGGCCTTGCGACCAATACGCAACGATTACCCGCCCGGATATGCACTAATGTCTTCGTTGGGCAGATTCATTGACAGTAAATCAAAAGCTCAAAATATAAAAGATGAACCAACTCAAAGAAAGACAACATCTGTTATACTGACTCAGTGACAAAAAATGAACAGACTATATAGAAATTGTCTAAAAATAAAAATGTAGAACTTTACAAACAAATGTTCATCCATATGGTCGACCTTTTAGATATCGTCAGGAAATTGGGACTACTACACACAGCAGCTTCAACCGACGAACCGAGAAAAGTCTTAAGTCTCCGCTGTAACGTAGCCCATTCCGAACAGGT
>NW_007379306.1:0-45280 GCF_000475195.1 Diaphorina citri | reverse complement strand
AATGCTGCAGAATAGAGCACTACATCACACTCCATTACTGCTGCTCCCGACCCTGCCAGACACTTTAGTCTCGGTTGAGTGAGCAAATATGCTACTTCTAGTCAGCAGTTTCCTATTTAAGAAATTGTTTCGACTCAAGGAGACAAAGTATGGAGGTAGAAACTAGAAACTGCGACAGTCTTTGACTAGCAGGTTAGCAGTTATAGCAGGTAATGGAAAGCATTTAGCCATTATACTCCTAACTCCTAGTTGAAAAATGATTACATCCCTCCAGTTTAAAATCCAATTCGCAACCAGGTAGATACCCTCCTTATTGGGGTAGATGAATTGGCACAGTATTCGAGAATCTGCTGCCATGAGGTACACCTACAATAAAACATATTACACTTGGCTACAACACATAATATGGCGTCTCGAAGCAGCATAATACATATTTAGACATGGCTCCGAAAGCTACACGAGTGAAAAATTCCACAAGTTCAGTTATTTATACCCTCATTCCACGTAGCCCAACCCCAGAACCTATCCTCTAGCCACGGGTATACTTGATGACACAGGAAATATATTGTCTCGAATATAAAATCTTATTTATCGCATTAGAAAAATTTCTAGTATAAAAAAAAGCTGGTATGCTAACGGCTTTGGAGGGAAATGTTTTGTGCTACTAAATAAAGGCGAGCATTATTACGCAAACAAAGTTTAACATTTTACAATATTATAAGAGGAAAGCTCTCGAGCGGAGTTTATGAATTCTCACTTTTCTTCCCTGAGATTTCAGGCCCGAGGGAATTTTCAACTTGAAAAGGGACATAATTTCAGACATAAAAAAGTACCAAGGAGCAATGAGCATTATTATAATAAGGTAATGCGCTTAATGTTTCACCTTCAGCTCTAACCTCTATGACTGCGAGCACTTATATATATAGATAAGGAGCAATGAGCATTATTATAATAAGGTAATGCGCTTAATGTTTCACCTTCAGCTCTAACCTCTATGACTGCGAGCACTTGACCTAAATATAAGCTTTCGTTAAGTTTCCTCATGAAACCAGATAATTAAATGTAATGATCCCACCCGATCTGATATCCAAATTATATGAGAAAAAACCTCATGTCATCATGCCCCTGAGTAATTTCACTTTGACAAGAGGGGACCCTGTGACATTGTTTCATTGTTGTCTGCTTCCAATTTCTCGTTTTTCCATTAGAACTTCTACACCTTATGATACCTTCTGACACAATACCTTTGACACCTGATACTTTGCACTAAGTATAAATGTAATGATCCCACCCGATCTGATATCCAAATTATATGAGAAAAAACCTCATGTCATCATGCCCCTGAGTAATTTCACTTTGACGAGAGGGGACCCTGTGACATTGTTTCATTGTTGTCTGCTTCCAATTTCTCTTTTTTCCATTAGAACTTCTACACCTTATGATGATACCTTCTGACACAATACCTTTGACACCTGATACTTTGCACTAAGTGAATGCTGCAGAATAGAGCACTACATCACACTCCATTACTGCTGCTCCCGACCCTGCCAGACACTTTAGTCTCGGTTGAGTGAGCAAATATGCTACTTCTAGTCAGCAGTTTCCTATTTAAGAAATTGTTTCGACTCAAGGAGACAAAGTATGGAGGTAGAAACTAGAAACTGCGACAGTCTTTGACTAGCAGGTTAGCAGTTATAGCAGGTAATGGAAAGCATTTAGCCATTATACTCCTAACTCCTAGTTGAAAAATTATTACATCCCTCCAGTTTAAAATCCAATTTAATCATCCAATTCGCAACCAGGTAGATACCCTCCTTATTGGGGTAGCTGAATTGGCACAGTATTCGAGAATCTGCTGCCATGACGTACACCTACATACCTACAATATAACATATTACACTTGGCTACAACACATAATATGGCGTCTCCGAAAACATTTTACGTGCTTCGATTATGAAAAGAGCTGGCAAAGGCCCAAGGGTTTGCTTTCCATTATTGATCCACCTATTTAGGAGGGAGTAACTACTGGTGTAGTGGTAATACATTTATCTATCCAGTAGCAGCCATCATGAAAAACTGCGAATACCTGACTTGGCAGGTCATAGTGGAAGAACTCCACTATTCTGCTCTTAATTGTAGCTTTCAAAGGTGGTGGCGTCTCCTTTCGTATAAAAATTGCGTCCAAACAGGCATCGATTCTCAAGATATTTGACCACGGGCCAACCAACATCACCTATGGGAATTCGGAGCAAAGATTGGGCCAGAATAATAAATTTCTCCCTCTTTCTCTTTCTCTCTCTCTCTCTCTCTCTCTCTCTCTCTCTCTCTCTCTCTGGTATTAGAATAAATAAGTGGTGAATTTATTTGGTTTCAAACGCCAAAAATTCATACTTTTAACGTGTTGGTAATCTTCGAGAGCATTTATGAAGACAACGAATTTCCTGAACAGTGTTTTCGTTTTCACGTTTTATTTAAAGTGGTTCACCGCAATTCAAATCACAACCTATAAAAGAGCTCAGTTGGGAATTGATAAACCCAAGGAATTTTCTCGAACCAGATTTTCAGGAATGTAATGTAAGTATGAGCTTCCAAGATATTATTATGAGAAATGAACCTCATGATGTAAGACGAGCTCTTATTTTCCTTATTCAAAGACGTTCTGATGAAGAAGAAAGGAGGTTTTGGAAATGCCTGAATACTATTACAAGGTGAAACACAATACTCTCTCTCTCTTGTTCGAAAACGGCAGGCGGCCTGAAAAAAAGTCCAGCAAAAAACCTCGTTTGAAACACTTTTCTACGTTCTAAGGTCAAAAACAATCTTGTAAGCCGCACATTTCCCAACAACCACCAAAGTAAACTAACAGCAAATGAAAACTTTCATGTCAAAGGGACCTAAAGGGGAGGAGAATATCTCTCTCTCTCTTGTTCGAAAACGGCAGGCGGCCTGAAAAAAAGTCCAGCAAAAAACCTCGTTTGAAACACTTTTCTACGTTCTAAGGACAAAAACAATCTTGTAAGCCGCACTTTTCCCAACAACCACCAAAGTAAACTTGAACAGCAAATGAAAACTTTCATGTCAAAGGGACCTAAAAGGGAGGAGAATACGTTTCTATCCCTTCTTCTACCCGTTGTGTTTCTTTTTCCATCTCTCACCTTTCCTATCTCCTCCGCACCTCGTGCTAACCATCCCTATCTCTTTTCATTGAGTATAATATTCATGTATTTTTTCTAAAGGAGAATATTTTACAAGATGCTACCGACTGGATTTTGCTAAAATGAAAAAGTACCATGCTGAGCGCCCATGTAATTATCTCAAAGGCAAAAACTTATTACGAAATATTAACTTGCTAAGCATACAGAATAATACGTGGAGCTCTGGAAGTCTTATCGTCTTCAAACTTTGGAGAAGCAAAAAACAATGGAGTCTATCTTCCGAGCTTTTTTTTTCGAAAAATTTAAAAGTTCTACAGAACAATTTAAGTATTCTGACCTGTAGAGAAATTTCTTATATTATTTCTAAATTGGAAATTGATAACATGGGCATGTGCTAAGGGATTAGGATTTCCAAGATTCGGATCTTATGAAGAACTGGAAAATCAGTTAGTTTGAACTTTGACTTTGAACTGAACCATACAGAATAATACGTGGAGCTCTGGAAGTCTTATCGTCTTCAAACTTTGGAGAAGCAAAAAACAATGGAGTCTATCTTCCGAGCTTTCCGAAAAATTCAAGAGTTCTACAGAACAATTTAAGTATTCTGACTTGTAGAGAAATTTCTTATATTATTTCTAAATTGGAAATTGTTACCATGATACCACGAGCTTGGAGCGTTCTTCCGTGAATGACGTATGTAAAAGGTAAAATGCTTGTCTGTCATTCTCTCCTTCCCTGTATACATATAGTCGACCTCGGAGATGAAGAAGTGAATCGATGTTGTCGAGGCAGTATTGCAGTCGACGCGGTGGACTATGTGTGGACACAGCTTTAGGACGCCAACTGCAGTCTCCAGTCCAAGATTAGGGATCACAGAGGAGTGGCAGAGTGGCACGATAATATGAATTGATGGATACCTCATACCTCAATATGTGATGTAGTAGGTATAACCTCATACCCATACCCACCTCCCAAGCAATCAATCTTGAAGAAAACTTGGCCCTAAAGTTTGCTTCAGACTTCGCCCACATTCGAAACTTTTACTTCGAATGTCTCACTAAACATATCATTTTAATCTATGGATTTTATTTCTGTATATATGTTGGATGTAGGGTGATTTTAAGGAGCAATGAGCATTATTATAATAAGGTAATGCGCTTAATGTTTCACCTTCAGCTCTAACCTCTATGACTGCGAGCACTTGACCTATACATTGCTGGAACAAAATGGGTACTAAATGATGGGCTTTGGTACAAATTCGCAGCAAAAGTTGTGGTGCTAACTTCACGCACCTTTTTTGAGAGAGCTATGTGTAGACATTTTGTCTTTAGTGCACTCGAAAATAGAGAAGAAAGAAAATTTATTGCAGTATTTGTCTTGCGTTTGTTCTTTTTTGCTTCTCTGAACTTTCGTTTTATTTATATTAAAACATTGATGTTCCATTGTTCCCCCCCACCGCCTGTATAACCCCATACCCACCTCCGAAGCAATCAATCGTGAAGAAAACTTGGCCCTAAAGTTTGCTTCAGACTTCGCCCACATTCGAAACTTTTACTTCGAATGTCTCACTGACACATATCATTTTAATCTATGGATTTTATTTCTGTATACCTATATGTAGGATGTAGGGTGATTTTTTCTCCAAACTTGACCAAAAGTTTTCTCAGAATACCTATATTCAGTTTGTTTGTAAGTTTTTTATTCGCCCGGCTATTGAATAGGTAATGTTTGTTTTGTCCGACACTTCCTCATTTTACTACATCATAGGCAGCTTTGACAGCTATCCAAGTGACCTCATTGGATGAAAATCTGAGTGAAAGCATTGTGGGAGGTTTTCACTAAGATTCTTCATCTAATGTCTAAGGCTAATAGGTAGGTACCTATCTACAAATTTTAAACATTTTGCTGTTCTGTCCTCCCTAAACAGACCAAACATAATTAATCAATCATACAATATTATTGATTACCTAGGTAGGTACTGAAAAAACAATGATGATCGAAATGTCCGTGGGCCGGACCTCGAGAAATGTACGGTTCGACCGCTATTTAACGCCAAAACTTTGAAAAAGATCAAAAAGTGTTCGTAATGTTCAGACCTTGAAATTTCAGCCAAAGTCGCTCGAACTTGGCACAGAGATTCGATATATTATGTAGATCAAAAGTATCCTTGGGACCTGTTTCCAGAAAGTACGGTTCGGCCGTTATTCCAGAAAAAAGTTCCCCTATTCAGGCCTATACAGGGAAAAAGCTCAAAAGGAACTAGCGCCTCTCACGACTTTACATTTAGCCACAGGTCGCTCAAATTTTGCAGACAGCTTCCATAATTATGTACGGAAAGTTTTAGACATGGTTCCGGAAAGTCCGGGCCTTGGGAAAAGTAGCCATCTTGTTTTCATTGTCAACATATTTTTTCAAACTTCCGAGAGTCCTTATTATGTTCTTTGTTGGAGTTTGAAAGAACTTGTCTCCGTTTTGAGCATTGTTGTAAGTGCTTCTTTCCTTGGAATTCCATCAAGTTGTCCACCCATATGTTCAGGTCGAATTGTTCACATCCATTAGTAAAGATTTTTCCCCTAAAAATCACTCTTTTATCAAATTTAAGGCTGAAGGGGCCCTTTGGGGGCCTTGAAAATATGAAAAGGCACACCTACCACTCACGAGAAAAAAAATGAGCCATCAACCATCAAAATCGGTCCAGTGGTTTAGGCTGTAGAGCGGTCAACGTCATAGAAGAAGCGGAAGCAGAAGCAGCAGCAGAAAATGATGAAAAATTTGACGTTTTTCAAAGTCAAATATCTCCGGCTAAACTTAACCGATTTTGATGAAATTTTTTTCAACTTGGTCTACTTTCATGCCCCAACACACACACGCAATCCGTTTTCTTCCATCATTTGTAGTTGTCCCTCTACAACTACCTGAAAACGGCTACTTTCCCTGTCGCGTATAATATCTCTAGTAGCGCGGTCAAACTTTCTTGACTTGGCGGGGCGGAGCGCTACCGCGCTCCTTAACCTGTTTTCAAAAATAGATCGAACAAATATACGAAACAATACCTCTACCCTATGAAACTTTTTAAAAAGTGCACGGGGAAAGAGACGACATAGGAATTCGACTACACCAAGCGTTTCATTAAAGACTATACCTTGAACTTTACAACGATGTTCTTGGAGCAGTTTTCCAAAGTTTTAGTTGGATATAACTATAAGCTTGCTTAATAAATAATAAGGATAGAACTTGGAACGAGGAAAAAGTTGCAAAGTTTTGAATTCGCGCTCCTAGGTACATAGATACCTATTGGATAACAAGAGTCTGTAGAGAGGACCCCATACTGAGCTATTCAACCAGGTTTTCAATCTCGAGCAATGCTTGAAACTTTCCTTGAATTCTTTCTAAAAACATCAGAGCAGGTTTGGAAGACGAACTCAAAATCAATTTGATCCTTTGGACTAAATATCTCCTCTTAAAACCAGGAATTCAAGGACTATTTTTCGAAATTTCAACCAGCAGCAATCAATCCGATGCATGCAGACATATACCATGAATTTTTACTGAAACCGAATGTGTCAAGTACATAGATGAAGCAGAACCACCCACACACGTACATACAGAGAGGCTTGATGATAGAACTCGAGGAACATTTTCTCTCTCTCTCTCTCTCTCTCTCTCTCTCTCTCTCTCTCTCTCTCTCTCTCTCTCTCTCTCTCTCTCTCTCTTTCGACTCTCCCCCTGGTGACCGGGTCGTCGGAAGAACTGTCAGTATGAATAAAGTACTATTTAGATCGACAGCAAAAATAAAATGACAGTAATAAACAGGAAAAGTGAGGGAGACGGAGAGAGAGAGGAGGGAGGGAAAGTTAGAAAAGGGTGGGGGAGGTGTTAATAATGCAGTGTGAAAAAATGTAATAAACTTTGACATTTTTTCAGTATTTTCAGATATTAGATAGGAGAGAGAGAGAAGGCGATAGGAAGAGAAACAGAGGAGGAAAGAGGGAGAATGGGATAGAGAGAAGATAGAACAGGGGAGAAGGGAAAAATAGACAGAAGATAGGGAATGAGATAGGAAAGATAGGGGAAGGAGAGAGAGAGAGAGAAAGAGAGGGAAGTTGGTTATGGATGTGCAGTCACATCTCACCTGTCAACACATTATCCCATGTAGTGAAAAACCTTCTATTCACGTGAGAAACTCTCTCTCTCTTTCTCTCCCTCTCTCTCCCTCCCTCTCTCCTCTCTCCCTCCCTCTCTCTCCCTCCCTCTCTCTCTCTCTATCTCTCTCTACCTATCCTTGTTAGATCGCTTTTCCTCCCTCCCTCTCTATCCTTCCTTTTCCCCCTCCCTCTGTCTCTCTCTCCCTCCCCCTCCCTGTCTCCCGCTCCATGTTGGTTCAGTTTTTTCTATTGCTAACTGAATCGGGCAATTTTGCTATGACTCTTTAATTTAAAATCTCAATTTAAGTATCTTCGTAGTTCTATCGTCTGTCACCAAAGTCACCATTATCAGGTTTTGCTAGGCAGATTCTGGGCGTGCATCACACACTACACAAGTTCACATCCCCACACTTGGAAGCAATGCAACCCCTAATAAGAAATGGAAGAACAGTACAAAGTCAAGTCTAATTTATGTCCCTTAGAATCTCCTATTTGTCATTGTCAAGCTTCATTGTATTCCATTTTAATTCCCCTTGAATTACTTCCAGGAAACTAAAAATATCGGCGACCTCAAAAATTATTTTGCCTTTTTCTGGGGATAGGGACAGAGGCTTAATTTCAAAATGAGAACGTCAAACTTCTTAATTGCAAATACGAAATTATATAAAAATAAAATCAAAACTTTGCCAAGTACCTTAACTACCTACATACGACGGTAAAACGTTTAAAAAACCTTAACGAAGAAAGGAAAATTCACTGTCGCGACAAACAGAAGAAAAAACTAAAGAGCAGAAAACATTTTGGAGGAGGTGTTAATAATGCAGTGTGAAAAAATGTAATAAACTTTGACACTTTTTCAGTATTTTCAGATAGATAGAAGAGAGAGAGAAGGAGAGCAGGAGAAAGAAGGAGATAGGAAGAGAGAAATAGAGAGAGGAGATCTTCTTGGGATAGGGACGGAGGCTAAATTTCAAAATGAGAACGTCAAACCTCTTAATCGCAAATAAGAAATTATATAATAATAAAATCAGAACTTTCCCAAGTACCTTAACTACCTATATACGACGGTAAAACGTTTAAAAAACCTTAACGAAGAAAGGAAAATTCACTGTCGCGACAAACAGAAGAAAAAACTAAAGAGCAGAAAACATTTTACGTGCTTCGATTATGAAAAGAGCTGGCAAAGGCCCAAGGGTTTGCTTTCCATTATTGATCCACCTATTTAGGAGGGGGTAACTACTGGTGTAGTGGTAATACATTTATCTATCCAGTATAGCAGCCATCATGAAAAACTGCGAATACCTGACTTGGCAGGTCGGCCCAAGGGTTTGCTTTCCATTATTGATCCACCTATTTAGGAGGGGGTAACTACTGGTGTAGTGGTAATACATTTATCTATCCAGTACCTAGCAGCCATCATGAAAAACTGCGAATACCTGACTTGGCAGGTCATAGCGATGATAGCGGAAAGAATTCCACTATTCTGCTCTTAATTGTAGCTTTCAGAGGTGATATTAGAATAAATAAGTGGTGAATTTATTTGGTTTCAAACGCCAAAAATTCATACTTTTAACGTGTTGGTAATCTTCGAGAGCATTAATGAAGACAACGAATTTCCTGAACAGTTTTTGTTTTCACGTTTTATTCAAAGTGGTTCACCGCAATTCAAATCACAACCTATAAAAGAGCTCAGTTGGGAATTAATAAACCCAAGGAATTTTCTCGAACCAGGTTTTCAGGAATGTACTCGTAATGTAAGTATGAGCTTCCAACATATTATTATGAGAAATGAACCTCATGATGTAAGACGAGCTCTTATTTTCCTTATTCAAAGACGTTCTGATGAAGAAGAAAGGAGGTTTTGGAAATGCCTGAAGACTAATATTACAAGGTGAAACACAATTATGTAAACAGCTCACCACTCGATAGCAATGTGAGAAACAGAAGTACAGTAACTGAAACATCCTGTATATACCACGTAATATTTGTGTAAACAATGAAATGTTTGGTAGATATGAAGAGCAAAGCAAATATTATTTTACAGGATAGAGCAACATTATTTGTACGTATTTCGTCGGCAAATGTAAATTTGTGTTCTCCATTTAACTTCACCTGTGAGAGCTTCAAGAGTATTTTCATTGAAGTTTTGAATTCCTAAGAAATGGTATGTACTTTGGAATACCTCTCCATACTGCTTACATTAACCGACTCTTGGATTTCGGGGAAGTTTTTGGGTCAGTGCTTTGAGGAGTACACAACACTTCATATCAGGTCTTGAGAAAAGGCCCTCAAAGTGTCCATCATATTCAGGGAAGTAACTGTTTGAGTTTCTGGTATTTGAACCCAATGAAAACCAATTCACGTGAAATTTGAGAGCAATTTATAGAATGAGAGCTTCTTCTTGGGAAATTCAGGTACATGACGGCATTCAGTACTTATTAATTTGCCAGTTCCAGAATGAAACTCGGAAAATTCCTAGAAATACCAGGTAATAAAGAAAGCGTATTTACTTACTGATAACTGTCAAGTTGATCTTGATGTTCTTGGTGGGAGAATTCTTGAAATCCACTCGACACCGGTACATGGATTCATCATCCATGTTCACATTACTAACAACCAGACGTGCAGTGCCAGCCATCTTGAATGATGCACGATCATTGAATACGGTGGGAGATGACCAGACCTTCTTGTTGGACATATTCCGAAGATCGACACTGTAACAGAAGGATGGACAAGAGAGATGATGGTTACTTTTGAGCTAAACACAAAACTCAGGTTATGTAGATAGATATACCTTTGGATAGAGGGAGAGTTTCTTTTACGTGAAATCAAAGAGAAAATAGAATACATTTCTTGCCAAGTTAAAAACTTTATGGTACACTTAAACAAACTTCTAGGACTCTAGGTGATCAGAATGTTGAGGTTCGAGGAGGAGTCTTTTCATAAAGAAATAGACGAAGGAACATGAGGCGGGTGGCTTTGCAAAGGATTTTTTTCTTCTTTCAGGACACAAAAAGTTCTTCCCTCTTAATTAAGATTTCTTTTGTCAACTATCCAGAATAATCTGGCCACTTTAATACCTTCATTAAATTTTGACATTTTCTGTTTTCTTCTCTCGTTTTTCGTTCGTCTTAAGCTCTTGGAAGATAAACAGACGATAAGGAGATGGGGAGTAAGCATGAAATATAACGTCACTTCAGCAGCTTTACTAAGTCCTGTGACATCTTCATTATGAAACCTTACAGATGTTCGTTTATGCTATGAAGAAATTTTGACCCTTTGTTAATAAATTTATTAATACCTGTGACATCTTCATTATGAAACCTTACAGATGTTAGTTTATGCTATGAAGAAATTTTGACCCTTTGTTAATAAATTTATTAATATATGTACATAGCTTGTTGTGCTGACAACAGAGCACAATGTAGCAGGAATTCACCCTTTCAGAGCCGAAGAAAAATATCACAACTGGCAATATTATTGCACGCGGACGGATGTTATTTTGGACAAACCCTATTTCAAGGTTTTCCGTAGGTACGAGTCTGTTCCAAGAATTTTCGGTACAGATTTTTCTCAAGGTTTTCCGTAGATACTTCTTCACATTATAGGAATGCAAACTACTTTGAGACTGCACCTCGTGAACTAGATTTCTTTGGCCCGAAAACAAAACAATAGCTTTCGGTGTTGCCAACTTCTACTTTTTCTTGGAATACTGAAACAAATGCAAACTACTTTGAGACTGCACCTCGTGAACTAGATTTCTTTGGCCCGAAAACAAAACAATAGCTTTCGGTGTTGCCAACTTCTTCTTTTTCTTGGAATACTGAAACAGCTCAACAAACAACAAAAATATTACTATCGTGGAAATGAAACTCAGCTTTTTCTCTTCTGAGAAAACTCCCTTACTACTCGTATACGATATTCCGATAATTTCCATTGCAATTAGAAAGATTTCGTGGAGAAGGGAACAAAAGTAATTTCTCTCTTTTTTCTCCAACAATTGGAGGCTTCAATTTTTCAGCTACAAGCTCATTATTTATGTCATATTTCAGTGTTACTGTTAACAATAATGCCGAGGAAGTGTTGACATTATCGTTTATAAGCACGCCTAAGTATTAATGTTATGGTACCTATTATGCCTACATAATACCTACCTACATATATTTTAATGTAAATAGATTTTAGGATTTTACCTACCTAAGTAGGTACCGTATAATAAATAAGCATGACTGTTACAACTTAAATTGTTTTTCTGATTATGATTGAAGAAAAATGTAAATGGGCATCACAGCAAGTAGCCTTGATTTTCAACACAATTGTGCTGACAACAGAGCACAATGTAGCAGGAATTCACCCTTTCAGAGCCGAAGAAAAATATCACAACTGGCAATATTATTGCACGCGGCCGGATGTTATTTTGGACAAACCCTATTTCAAGGTTTTCCGTAGGTACGAGTCTGTTCCAAGAATTTTCGGTACAGACGTATAATGGAGTCAGAAAGATCCGTATACCTACAGGGTGTCTAAAATGAGAGTGAACCTCCTGTAGAAAATGGGCCTACAAATTTATTGAGAAAATTATCTCAAAAGCTCTTTTATTATCTTAAAAGCTCTCAAACCAAAATATTTTTTTGAAATATTAGATTTTCTAATTGTGGACTATTTAAATTGGGGTCTTGTATTAACGGGCCAAATTAAATTTTAAAAGGCTAGAAGTTCTCCATCCTAAGATATCACTCCTATTATTTTCTGAATCACCCTGTATACGATAATTACATTATTACTATTCCAGAATTGTGGACTATTTAAATTGGGGTCTTGTATTAACGGGCCAAATTAAATTTTAAAAGGCTAGAAGTTCTCCCTCCTAAGATATCACTCATATTATTTTCTGAATCACCCTGTGTACGATAATTACATTATTACTATTCCAGTACACAATTAGATTATACGACCACCATTGTTCATCTTGATAGAGAATTCACCAATGCAAAGTGGTCAGACGAACTTTGGATGTAAGAAGTGAGCAGCTAGCTAGACAGAGGAAAGTAAGGAATTTTAACTGTGTTAAGCATAAATGCTTGTCACAAATTTCGTCCCCTGTTTAATACAATACGCTAAATTTTATGACTTGACTTGGACTCGAACCACCAACCTCCAGATCCGAAGTCCACCGCGCTAACCACTATAGAAAAGTAAGAAGCACTTCGCTGGGAAGAAAAGTTACAGAATGGGAAGTATATGGGAAAGAAAAGGGGAAAATGGGAAGTATATGGGAAGTAAGAACTATGCAGGAAGTGGATGATGAAGGAAGAAAATTTAGGAAGTGAACAGAAAAGAGGAAGGAGAAAATACCTACCTACATGAAACAAAATTTAAGGTAGGAAGGTAGGAAGTAAGAATTTATAATGATAAAGTTTATACTCGTAAAATAACATAAACCTTGTGATTTTTTGTCCCATGAAATTATTTATTGAAAATTTTGATAAAAAAAAAAAAAAAAAACTCTCTCTCCCTCTAAGGTCCAAAATTCCCTCAGACGCTGGAAAAATATAACATCACTGATTGCCAATGACAAGGTAGACTAGTGACTGAGTTCTTCTGTCTATCACCCAAATTTACAGCTGTTGTTCGCAGGCGAAATCTCCCACCCAGGAACAGTCAGATTTAGACAGTTCTGAGAACAACTGCTGTTTTTGTTGTTGTTTGTTATTTCTGGAAAGTCGAATATTAATGGTTCCAAGTCACGAGAATTTCATATATGAAAATTTCTTCTAGAGAAAAGTTTTCCCTTGCGAAAAACCAGAGTGTGAAAATGACGTGCCAAGGAATGTGTTTTGAGTTGACTATTCAACTAACAGTACCCGAAAATGTCACCCAAAACCTTCTTCCAGTCAAAGTGTGAGGAAAAGGAGAAAAAATGATATGTTTTCTTGTAGAGAAAAGTTTTCCCTTGCGAAAAACCGGAGTGTGAAAATGACGTGCCAAGGAATGTGTTTTGAGTTGACTATTCAACTATAACAGTACCCGAAAATGTCACCCAAAACCTTCTTCCAGTCAAAGTGTGAGGAAAAGGAGAAGAAATAACTTTTTTAAAGAGGTTTGATCGAAGGAACTGTTACTGCTAAAATGATATGTCGCTACAAGCTCATTATTTATGTCATATTTCAGTGTTACTGTTAACAATAATGCCGAGGAAGTGTTGACATTATCGTTTATAAGCACGCGTAAGTATTAATGTTATGGTACCTATTATGCCTACATAATACCTACCTACATAATATACCTATTTTAACATAAATAGATTTTAGGATTTTACCTACCTAAGTAGGTACCGTATAATAAACAACTAACCATGACTGTTACAACTTAAATTGTTTTTCTGATTATGATTGAAGAAAAATGTAAATGGGCATCACAGCAAGCAGCCTTGATTTTCAACACAACAGTATAATGGAGTCAGAAAGATCCGTATACCTACAGGGTGTCTAAAATGAGAGTGAACCTCCTGTAGAAAATGGGCCTACAAATTTATTAAGAAAATTATCCCAAAAGCTCTTTTATTATCTTAAAAGCTCTCAAACCAAAATGATTTTTTGAAATATTAGATTTTCTAATTGTGGACTATTTAAATTGGGGTCTTGTATTAACGGGCCAAATTAAATTTTAAAAGGCTAGAAGTTCTCCCTCCTAAGATATCACTCCTATTATTTTCTGAATCACCCTGTATACGATAATTACATTATTACTATTCCAGCACTCCCAAGAGCTCATGTTAAGTTACGTCACGCGTGGTTAATGTCTGGATGGATGACCGACCGAGACATCACGTGTTGCTTCAGCTCCCAAAAGACCACTGAAGTTAAGCAGCTATGTGCGTAATTGGTATACTTGTCTTACACCTGTACTAATCACACCACATGCTGCTGGTTGCTTCGAGGGTGCACTCAGCCTTAGAAGATGATATGTTCCGAAAGCGAAGAGAAAAGGAAGATACCTAGGTCAGAAAAAAGACAGACGTTCCGTGAACGAACATTATCTCTTTAGGATATAATCAGCCCCAGATGGATATCAAACCCACGACCTAGCGCTTACTACTCTCCAAGCTAACTAGGCTGGCAGAAGAAATAACTGAATTACTGTAAAAGCTGTATCCATTGCTGAAACTTCAATTCTAGTGGAGATGCCTATTGCCTGACCTACTGGAAAAAAATCACAATGTAACTTTGCTGTGTGCTCTCCATGATTTACTCCTTTATTCCGGAATTTTATTGCTTTCTGAGTTTCAGTTTCTGCAGCACTTCCCATTCATCCATATTATCATTACTAGTTTTGCCTAGAAATCCTAGCATATTACCATTCATATTATTTCTTTGCCAGTTATGATAGTTACGGCAATCAGATTTTTCCGTTCAGGAGAAAAATTTGCAAAAAATTCCTGATACTGAAGGGAACCGGTACCAAGTTGTAGAAGATTCAAATAGAGAAACATTGAAGGTCAAATGGAGTTTAAGGATTTCCTGTAATCGAACCCTACATGCAAAGCTCGATATATTGTATGGATCAGGCTAAACCCTTATTTTGTCTTCAAAATACTGCAAGTCCAAATTATTTGTGCAAAAACCAAATAATACGAGGTAGAGAACCATTAGATAAAAGGAAGGGAAGGAGATTTGAAAAAATGTGAGAGAAGATTCAAATAGAGAAACATTGAAGGTCAAATGGAGTTTAAGGATTTCCTGTAATCGAACCCTACATGCAAAGCTCGATATATTGTGTGGATCAGGCTAAACCCTTATTTTGCCTTCAAAATACTGCAAGTCCAAATAATTTGTGCAAAAACCAAAAAATACGAGGTAGAGAACCATTAGATAAAAGGAAGGGAAGGAGATTTGAAAAAATGTGAGATGTGAGTTGTGAGATGAAGAAGGAAGAAAACGGGGGAGGAGAAAAGGAAAATTATATTTATCCCTAAGTCGAAAGGTTAGAGATAGGTGAACAGTTAAATTTGTATCCGTTTTATGTCTATAGCATTCAAAAATAAAGGTAAATACCTCTAAGTACATAACATATTTTTTTAAATAATTCTCAAACCATACACCGGGAATTTTACATGTTACATAATTCGACTAAAAATTAACCCTCATATAACCCGGAATTGACCGTGCTTAGCTGCTTAGCCGCATCTTTCATGTAGATGAAGTTTAGTTCTTTCAATTCCCAACCTTAGATTATTATTATTATTTTTTTTTTTTTTTTTTTATTTTTTATCTTCATGAAAAAAATTACAAAAAAATATGAAAACTGTCCATTAATTCTTTTTTTCTTCTTTTTTTTTTCACATTCCCAAATGTCAGCAATTTTTCAACAAAGACCAGAGGCCATTTTGTAGAGTTTTTTTTATCATTATTATTTTTACTTTAATGTTATTAATCTTGTCTGTGATGAAATATGTATGTTTCATCTCGTCACAAAATGTATGTATGATATCCGCTGGAATTGTGTGACAGAACTGTAGACCTCTTGCAGTAAAAGAAGAAGAAGAAGCAAACGAAGAGTAAGTAGGGTAAGTGTACCATTTATTCGCCCACCTAAAAAACGTACCCTTTATTGGCCCACCTGTACCATACGCCACATAAGTCTGATCTCGACGAACTTTTTCAAGATCTAATTTTATCAAAAGAAAGGGCTTAAAGAATGCTATCAAACCAGTAGTATTCCAAAATTGTAGTCATAAAAACAACAATCTGGTGTGAACATCACACGACTTTCCTTATCCTATTGAATGGTGCTTATTTGAGTGTTCTTTTACCCTAACTTTTACAATATCTCTAACCGTTTTGTCGCTATTGCTGAACACCGCCAAAAAACGGTCGAAATCTGTCCAAAAGCGGTGAAAATACCGCCAAGCGCAGCAACCATCTCAATCAAACGTTTTGTGTTGCATCCTTGTCACATTTGTGAACTACATACCAGATTTCAAGTCTCTAGCTTGTACCGTTCCCGAGATATTGTTAAATTACACCGAAAACCGCCAAAAAGCGGTAAAATGCCGCCAACCGTTGCACCGATCTTAACCAAAAGTTTCGTGTCGCATCGTTGTCACATTTGTCATCTGCATGCTAAATTTCAAGTCTCTAGCTCTTACCGTTCTCGAGATATTTTGTTTACACACAGACAGACACACACACGGACCAATGGCTGAAACTTTGTATTTAGGCTCTAGGGACCTCAAAACGTGTTTTGGCACTAAAAACTGACCATCGAAAATTTGACCCGATTACATTACTTTCCTCCCTATAGGATAAGGAAAGTAAAAATGTAGGTAAATAGCTACCCGGTTATAATTTGTAGTATAAGTCGTATTAGGGGCAGAGTTTCTGAATATATTATTGAAATTTTACAAACGACCTCAAATTCTGAGGTTTTCCCGTTCTAGTTTGGCCTGCTTTTCTCTCTGCAAGGAAAGTAATGTACGAATATATACCTACCTTTCGTAGACAATGAAAACTTTATATTCTTCTTGGAAAATTCCTAAAAATATATACCTATGTATCTCGGTACATCCATCTATTATTTTTCAACCCTTTTACATTTTTCCAACCCTCCACCCATCATACCAATTTTATTTGGAAGCTAAAACCCCGCGAAAATTCAAAATAACTCGCATTCACTTCCCGAAAGCATAGGTATTAGAGGGTAGACGGTATAAAGTTTGTAAAGTCGATCAAGTTTTTGTACCCAAGGGAAAACCGCATGGGAATAGAATTAGCGCATTACCGGGAAAATGCTTCAATATACATATTTGTGTGAGAAAATGTGAAAAAAATCCCCCAAAAACCAGTTTTTTTTGGATTTTTGGCTTTATGGTTTTCTGGACAAAATTTGCACAACCATTTTCGTGATCCTGGTAAAAAGACCTTTAATTTGATATATAGGTCGACCAGGTTTGGATAAGTCCTTCTATGGGAACAGACTGACACACACAGACGACACCGAAGCGAATACAATAGTCCGTCCCTTATACCTTTTTATTACTGTTGTAATAATAAAGGAAGGACGGACTTTGTCGATCTTTTTAACTACGCTTGACGTTTTTTCAACTTCTATTGAAGCTTGCTTATTTTTGGCAAATTCATAATTAGCAATGTTATAATTAGCAATGTTGTCACACATGTTCTTTATATTCGACAGAATATGTCACATTATGTGTACTTATATCTTTTATGTACTTGTGTATTCATAACCTTTATGTGTGATTGAATAATACTCGGACCAATCAAAGAAAGAGTATGGAGAATACTTATATCTTTTATGTACCTACTTGTGTATTTATACCCTTTATGTGTGGTTAAATAATACTTGGACCAATCTAAGAAAGAGTATGGAGAATAAGGAGAAACAGAGAAATCTGGGCAATGTACAACCAACCTCTAATCGGGAGGTAAAGACAGAGGAAGAGGGAGGGATAGCTTTCTCGTTTAAAGTAATTTTAGACCCAAGGGCACATGAACCAACCTACATTTTTCTTTTCCCTCTGCTCGCTCGCTCTCTCTCTCTCTCTCTCTCTCTCTCACTCTCCCTTGTTTGTCCGAAAAGTTACGTAAACAATACAATGAAATGAGAAATACAAAACCATAAAAAAAATGCTTCTCTCTCCATCTAATCACAGACATATTAAGAACAAAGATAATGGGATGGGCAGGGCACGTAGCTAGAGCGGAAGAAGATAGCGTCATCAAGAAAGCACTAAACCTCGAATCTGATAAGGCCAGAAAGAAAGGAAGACCAACGAAGAGATGGATTGGCGGAGTAAAAAGATGGTACAACCAAATCCCCACAGAAATCAAGACTGGATGGAAATCGCACAGGATATGGGGAGAGTGGAAAAAGCTGTTTCTGGAGGTCTTGGGCCCGCGCGGCCTGTCAGAAACCGACGGTAAGGTAAGAGGTAAATAATATTTATGTATCTTATCATTCTTATCCTATGTAAAATCTTATAGGTACCATATTCCACAATAATAAATATCTATTGAATATGTCACATTATGATGTATTTGTATACTTATATGACTTTTCAATTTAAATACCTAATACTTCTATATATCTTATCTTATGTGAGTTTTGCACAATCTTTCACATATTCTAGGTATACGTATAATAAATATTATGTTTCATGGAATCGAATATCGAATGTCATTTAGACGTGTTAGGTTACTAAATTCATTTTCGTATGAACTAAATCTTTCCTTCTTTTCTTTTTTCTGCAAATTTTTTTTTTATCCAAAGACATTTAGACATCTTGTGTTACCGGATTCATTTTCTAAATCTCTTTCTTTTTCTTCAACACTAGCATTGTGAATATTGTGATTGTGAGAGTCTCACCATTTGTTAATAATATCTCCATTTATGTATTTATTTCAATGTATTTATCCCTATTTGTATGTGCATTTATCTTTTCATTCAAAGTGCTTCTTCCTGTTCTTTTGTTCTTTTTGCACACTTTCGTCGTTTTCCATTGTTTCTTTTCTTTCTTCTTGTTCTTCTTCATATTCATAATTTTCCTCCTTTTCTTTCTTCCGTTTTTCTTCTGTTGTTTCTTTATTGTTATTTTTCTTCCTAATAGTTTTCTATAATATTATCTAGTTCTTCGTTCTTCATTGTACTCGTATGTATTTCCTTTTTGTCTCCTGTCACTTCCTTTTGTGTGCTCTATCTTGTTGTTTTGTTTTTTCTTTTTGTTTTCCTTTCTTTTCTTCATTTTTAAATATCTTTCTTTCTTCATTCTTCTCCTTCTTCTTCTTCTTCTTCTTCTTCTTCTTCCTACAATTTTATTCTTCTATTTTGGATGTACCTATGTTTTGTCTGGGACTGCACGAGTACGCGTGCTTTCACCTAAATATCTACCAATCTACCTACTGACCCTTCTGAAATTCTCTAGTTCAAAAACTTTAGCTATGTCAAAGGGGATGCCTCCTTTTGCTTGAAGAAAGAAAAAGAAGGAGAAGAAGAAGAAGAAGAAGAAGAAGAAGAAGGAGAAGGAGAGAAAAAGGAAAATTATGAGGATAAACGAGAGTAAGGAGAAAATTCGAAAATATCTAAAAGTTATACTTAATTAGGTATTTGCAATTAAAATTGTGGTAAAAAAAGGAAACAATAAAATTGAAAATAATTTTAAGTTAAAGTACAGAATACTTTAGAAGTAATAATTGGAAATGTAAATTTATAAAATTGCATCTTTTATATAAGTACAGATAAAATCCGCAAGTATTTTCGGTTTGCAATGTTATTTCCAACTTTGCAAGCTTTACAATGTAAAATGGTAAAAAGCTTCTATGAGAAATTTAATTGAAAAGTTTTTGAAAAAGAAATTAATTAATATTTTTATAATTTTATTACATAATATTTTTAAATAATTTTACTTTCTAGGTAATAATTTTATTCTTTTAGCTCCGCTGAAAGTCGATATCGGTTTGGCCCTGATGGGGAACTTTTACATTGAACTAGCTATCTTAATTGGCTAAACTGTGAATTTATTTATTGTTCTCTATTTGTGTTTCAGGTACGTCAATGGGTTAAATTTAACTATCATGGATTAAAGGGACTGGCTTAAGAAGTGGGTAAGTAGGTAATTGTCATAGCAAGCGAGTTACCATTGGGTCAACCGTTCCCTACCATACTTCTTTCGATGTACATTGTATCTGCAATTCTGATGTAATCAATAATTCAATATAATACCTACCTACAAGTGTATTTTTATTATTATCATCGTTATTATTAGGTATCAAATTTTTTTTTTTTTTTTTTTTTTTTTTTTTTTTTTTTTTTTTTTTTTTTTTTTTTTTTTTTTTACACTGGGAATCGACCTTACCAACTGGACTAACCGTCTTCTCAATTCCGTGTATTCGCCACTGATAGTTTGTGTAGGTAGGTACATCGCTGTAAGCTCCGCTCAAATTCTTTAGTCACCCATCCAGATACCAACCACGCGCAACGTTGCTTCAGTGATCCACTGGGAACTGGTGCTTTTTACGTGATGGCTAATAACCAGTGGCTGTCTACTTGGAATTGAACCCGGGACCTTTCCGTATATACGCCACTAGTTTGTGTTCATCGCTGTAAGCTGTGCTCAAATTCTTTAGTCATCCATCAGGATAATACGCCAGACATGTTTAAGGAACAGGAAAATGAGAAACATCAGAGATGGAGAGAGAGAGAGAGAGAGAGAGAGAAAGAGAGAGGGAGAGAGAGAGAAAGAGACAGAAAGAGAGAGGGCAAGAGAGGTTGAGAAAAAAATGGAGAATGGAAGGGGATAATAGTGAGAGTGATCTCAAAATGAGAGAGAGCACAGAGCAAGAGAGAGAGAGCGAGAGCGAGAGAGAAGAGTAAAAAAGAGGGAAAAACTGAGAGTGAAGGAGAAAAAATACAGTCTGTCCTTCCTTATGTGTACGATAAGATTGATAAGGGCAGAGTGAGAGGGAGGTAGGGAGAGAGAGAGAGAGAGAGAGAAAGCGAGAAAGAATGATTAAAAGTGAGTGAGAGGAAAAAGAGAAGGATGGAAAGGAGTGAGAAAAAACTCGAGAAATGGCTCGAGAGAAAGCGAGAGAAAGATAGAAAGAAAGAGGGAGAGAGAGAGATGTTGAAATGACTGATTCGCCATTTTCATTTGTCAAACAGTGAAAGAAGATTAAGTATGAAAATGGCGCGAGATGAGTGAGTGAGATGGAGAGAACAGAAAGAAATAAGGAGATAGAAAAGGAGAGAGAGAGAGGAGAGAAGGGGGGAAATGATGAATCGATAGTAGAGGAAGAGAAGAAGGAAGAAATGGAGAACTAGATGATGGAAGAGTATGATGTAAGATTGTAAGCCATAAAAGACATTGTTAGCTAAATCTACAATGATAGCTAACATGGTAAGGAAAGACGAAATGGTCAAAAGAGGGGATAAAGAAGAGGAAAGGGAACCAAGGAATGTGAGAGGAAGAAGGATAAGGAAGAATGAAAGAGAAAAGGGGAGGAGGAAGAGGAGGAGGAGGAGGAATGCAAGAGGAAAGCTAAAGGGATAACATAAACCATTGTAAACCTCCTTGTTCTAACAAAGATAACTCACAAACCATGTAAGGAAAGACAGAATAGGCAAAAGATAGGAAGCAGAAGTCTTCAGAAGGAGAGAGAGGATAGAAAATACGGCAGGATGAAGTAGAACTAGTGGAAGGAGTAAAGGGAAAGAGAAAAGCAGAAAAGGAAGAAATGGATGCATATGGGACTACGTAAGCCCATTGTACCTAAATCTACAAAGACAACAAAACATGTAAGACGACGGCGAAGAAGACGTAGCAAGCGAAGAAGAAGCAGGAGAAGAAGATGAAGAAGAAGAAGAAGAAGAAGAAGAAGAAGAGAAAGAAGAAGATGAAAGGGAAAATAAGGGATACAAAAGGAGGATAAGGAGAAGGTAGAAAGGAACAGGAATAACATAAACCATTGTAAACCTACTTGTTCTAACAAAGATAACTAACAAACCTTGTGAGCTGGAATAGAGAGCAAAAAGAAGAGTATACGAAGAGATGAAGAAGGAGGATATGGAGGAGATGTAAATAAAGGAGAAGGAGGAGGAAGAGGAGATGGAGGAGGAGAAGGAGGAGGAGGAGAAGGATGAGGTAGATAAAATGTTGACTCAGCTGGCAACAATGCTTGATAATAATGAACACACATAATACCGGGAACATGTTACTGTGGAGGCGAAGAAGAAGAGAAGGAGGAAGAAGAGAAGGAGGAAGAGGAAAAGGAGAAGAAGGCAGAGGAATTAAGAGACGAGATAGTCAGGATGACGAGGAGAATAAGGAGGAGGAGACGGAAGAAGAAGAAGGAGGAGCGTCCCTCCGGGAATTTTTTAGCCCGTAGTTTATTCGATCGTGATTAAAGAAAATCAGTACCTATGTACCTACCTAATTTGTTTAATACTCAGTTGATTTGATTTTTGATTTTCTATGGGAACAGACAGGCAGACAGAGTGACAGACAGACAGACGACACCGAAGCGAATACAATAGCCCGTCCACTATACCTTTTGTTATTACTATCGTAATAATAAAGGAAGGACGGGCTAAAAATAATGACAGAGGAGAGTAGAGAAACAGAAAGAGAGGAGGACGTGTGCAGGAGGAGTGTGAGAGAAATGGAAAGAGGAGGAAGAAGGTGAGGGAAAGGAAGTCTGAGATAAAGAGAGGAGAATTTACAGAGAGAGTATGAGAGAGAGAAAAAAGGGAGGAAGCGAGGGAGAGAGAGAAAGACAGGGAGTGAGAGAAAGAGGGGAGAGAGGGTGAGAGAAAGGGTGGGGGAGAGAAGGAGAGTAAAAGCTTTTACAATTATTACTTCCGGGAGCACATCACTATGAGAGCTGAAAAGAAGCATAAAGTAAAAAATAGTAGAAAGAGAGAGAGAGAGAGAGAGAGAGAGAGAGATAGGAAGAACATATGAGGAAGAGAGAAAGGAGAACAACATATAAGAGAGAGAGAGTGTGAGAGAGAAGGAGATAGGAAGGACATGTGAGGGAGAGAGAAAGGAGAACAACACACCATATATGAGAGAGAGAGATACGAAGGACATGTGAGGAAGAGAGGGAGGGAGGCTATATGAAGAGAGGAAGAGAACACCACACAAGAAAGAAGGAAAGAGGAGAACATTAATTGCAAGAGAGATACAAAATAAATTGCAACGCATTAGAAAGTAGAGTAAAAAGAGGAAGCAAAAAGATAGGAAGGACTAAAAAGAAGACTAATGAAAAGAAGGAAATAAGAAAGAGGAGTGAAAGAGAAGGAAATAAGAAAAGATCTAAAGTAGGCAAGAATAGTGAAAGTAAGGAAGAAGAAAAAATAGAAAGCTAATAGCACAGTAAAAGAAGGAAAGAAGAGTAGAAGTAAGAAAGAATAGTAAAAGTAAGGAAGAATAAAAAATAGAGAAAGGTCAAAAAAATAACCGAGTAGGTATAATATTGATGGATAGTGTCATTTCCGTCTGAAGACCCATTAATCATCAACTTTCCCATCATAGTGTTAGGTGTCCCATTCTGTCCAATACCCCATTTTTATTTTGGGGTCAAAAAGTGTTTCCTATAAATACGGAGAATACAAACATCAGTATAGATGTATTTTTCCTCCCCCCTTTCCCCCTCTCCCCTTCCCTCCCTCTATAATAAAAAGAAAGGGAATGGTTGCAGCAAAAGGAGAACGAACAAGCTGGGCCCGTCCCTCCGCGAATTTTTTAGCCCGTAGTTTATTCGATCGTGATTAGAGAAAATCAGTACCTATGTACCTACCTAATTTGTTTAATATTAAGTTTATTATTAGTCTTGATTTGATTTTTCGATTTTACTTTCATGAAATGATTTAAAATCAAGACTAGAGCCCGTTCTCCCTTAATTCCCAATATAATGTTTAAGTCACCCATCCATTTATTGACCTTGCTCGGCGTAGCTTAACATAGGTGACGCTAAAACCGGTCTTTAGGGGAGAGAAGAATAAGCAGAAGAAGAAGAGAGAAAAATAAGAAGAAAGAGAAAATAGGAGAACAGCTACCTATTTGTGGAGAGAAGATTTAGAAGTACAAAAGGACAGAGGAGAGAAGGAAAATACTAAGGAAAGAGGGAACAAGGAGGAAATGAAGAGGAGAAGAATACTATGAGAGAGACAGAGAGAGAGAGAGACAGAGAGAGAGAGAGAGAGAGAGAGAGAGAGAGAGAGAGAGAGAGAGAGAGAGAGGAAAAGAGGGGAATGAAAGGTATACTAATACTGGCAGAGGGGAAATGGTATGAAAATATTATGAGAAGTTAGAAATGTTAAATGTCAAGTGACATAGCTGGCAACTATAAAAGTTGAAAGCTCAATGTAGAACATCAAAAACATCCTGGGACACCTACATCAACTCGGTGTCTTTTGTTAAACAGGAATATTTGTCCTATTTTATGCAGGAATTACAGGACTATTTGTGTCTTTTGTTAAACAGGAATATTTGTCCTATTTTATGCAGGAATTACAGGACAATTTGTGTCTTTTGTTAAACAGGAATATTTGTCCTATTTTATGCAGGAATTACAGGACTATATGTGTCTTTTGTTAAACAGGAATATGTGTCCTATTTTATGCAGAAATTACAGGACTATTTGTGTCTTTTGTTGAACAGGAATATTTGTCCTATTTTAGGCAGGAATCACAGGACTATTTGTGTCTTTTGTTAAACAGGAATATTTGTCCTATTTTATGCAGGAATCACAGGACTAGTTGCGTCTTTCATTTTAGAGGAATACCTATTTGTGTTCTGTTTTATAGAAGACTATTTGTCCTGTTTTGTATAATTATTAGGAGAGAGAGAGAGAAAGAGGGGGGAGAGAGAATGGCAAGGGGAGGGAGAAAACGATATTACTGTCGACATTTAAAAGCACGAAATAATATATTTTCTCTACCTCTTGTTTTCCCCCTCCCTTCGCTAATTGTTACCTCCCCTACTTCCCCCCTCTCTTCTCGTTTTGCCCCCTCCCCTCAGCTAATTGTTACCTCTCCTACTTTCTCTCCTCTTCTCTTTTCCCCTCCCTTTCTTTTAAAATTTTACCTCACTTTCCCCTCTCGTTGTTATTTCCCCACTTGACCCTGAATTTTATTCTACTTCTCCTCTTTCCTCTATTCGTGTTTTACCCTTTCCCTTTCTTCTCTCTTTCACTTCCAGCTGGCAACAATGCTTGATAATAATGAACACACATAATACCGGGAACATGTTACTGTGGAGGCGAAGAAGAAGAGAAGGAGGAAGAGGAAAAGGAGAAGAAGGCAGAGGAATTAAGAGACGAGATAGGACCACGCAGATTTCTTATTATTAAAGAAATACGAGTAGGGTGTCCACGATTACAACAGGTGTCGGCGATTGGGGGTTTTACCCTAGGAGTTTTCAAATAAAGTGTGCTGTAGGTCTACTTTTGACTGGACTGTTTCGCGTTTGTCTTGTATAGTTGTAGGTATGTTTGTTAGTAACCCTCAACCACAAGCCAGCCTAATTAGCTTGGCGGTTAAAGGGTGAGTGTTTGCCTTGTAAGCGCTGGGTCACGGGTTCGATTCTAACCGGGTCTGACTCCTGAACAGATAAGGTTCGTTTTCGGAACGGCTGACTTTTTCCTAGAAGGAGGAAGAGGAATAGAAGGGAGAAGAAGGAGAAGACGAAGACATGGCAGAACCAGGACAAAGAAGACGACAAGAAGGAGACAGAAGGGATAGAGGAAGAGGAGAAGCAGAAGGAGTAGAAGCAGTAGCAGAAATTGATGGGGAATAGAAGGAAGACTATAGGAAGGAGGAGGAAAAGGAGGAAGAGGAAGAGGAGGAGGAGGAAGAGGAAGAGGAGGAGAAGGAGGAAGAGAAGGAGGAGGAGGAGGAGGAGGAGGAGGAGAAAATGGCAAAGTCAGGAAAATGATGTTATGTGCAAACCAACCTATCTTTTAGTCTACCTACTTTCATATAATATATACAATTTTATACATACCTACATAACCTAGGATACATAGCTAGGTAGATAAGGTACGAGTAGGTAGGAAACCTACATAACACATTCATAGGTACATAGCTATAGTTATAGTAAGGTTGGTAGGAAAATTCTGATGTGCACATCAAAATTTAACATTGTAGGATTTGTAAGGTATCGATCATAGCTATAGTTATAGTAAGGTTGGTAGGAAAATTCTGATGTGCACATCAAAATTTAACATTGTAGGATTTGTAAGGTATCGATGTAGCTACATTCATTTAGCAAAGTGGAAGAGCAAACTGATGAAAGCATGACAAATTTAAACAAGTTAAGAACAAATTCTGATTTATAGACGTTTGGCAAGCCTAGTTATAACTTTATTACAATAAAATTACAACATTTGAAGACAAATAGAGTATTAGGTATAAATAATGAGAGTACTTTGAGAATAAAGCACAAGTAGTTTTGAAAGTGAAAAGATCCAATGGCACCCAAAAACTACGCAACCAGCAATATTCTCTTTGTGTTCATGTCATTCCAATAGACTAGAATACAAAAGGATAAAATCTTAGGTATAAGTATAAGTCATTATTTGATCTCAATTCATATGGAAATGGTACTTCACAAAGTTACTCCATCAAAACGTTATGGCATTTTTATTTGAATATGACCCACCCTGTACCTAGGCACTGGCCTCATTATATTACCTATTTCTAGGTAGTTCGGTATAATAGAATAAAAAATAATAACTAAAATATGTAATATCATGGAGCTTTCATATTATTTTTAGTTCGAAATAGAATAACTTCTCGTTTATTTTTCTCCGGGCTGTGATTTTATTCTGCCTTGTCACGCGCATTGTTCAAATTGGAATGTCTTTCCTAGAGTACGGTCAGAGGGAGAAATGGGCTTTCATATTTTCGACAAAATTATTTGACACAGTATCACATATAAAGAAACGTCCCATCTTGCCCCCTGGTTGATGCTAGTTCGTAGACAATTAACGTTCGTTGGGAAGTTGGGAAGAGGCCTAATCCTGTCTTCAGAACTCATTTATCATCACACAAATATTTTTTCCGTCAAAATGACTTCACTTTTCAAGTTGGAATATACTAATACTGATAGTCCTTATCATAAAATGTTTGCAATATTATCTACTATCTATTGTGCGAAACTGCGGAATTTACATATTATGTAGTTGCGAAATCCTTTATTGTGGAACAGCCCTCAGATATACTGAATGTTAGGTGAAGTCTCGTTTCCATGTTGGGTTAACAAATTGTTTGGTTTCGACAAAATTATTTGACACAGTATCACATATAAAGAAACGTCCCATCCCGCCCCCTGGTTGATGCTAGTCCGTAGACAACTAACGGTCGTTGGGAAGAGGCCTAATCCTGTCTTCTGAACTCATTTATCATCACACAAATATTTTTTTCCGTCAAAATGACTTCACCTTTCAAGTTGGAATATACTAATACTGATAGTCCTTATCATGAAATGTTTGCAATATTATCTACTTACGTAGGTTCTTTATTGCTATTTTGCGAAACTGCGGAATTTACATATTATGTAGTTGCGAAATCCTTTATTGTGGAACAGCCCTCAGATATACTGAACGTTAGGTGAAGTCTCGTTTCCATGTTGGGTTAACAAATTGTTTGATATTTTCAGTGTTTTTCCACGACCTATACATCAGAATAGGCATCGAATTTCTCCGTTTCCTACATTTTCTGCTGGCACAGGTTAATGTCGATGGAATAAAATTTCGAGGTCTTGTTGAACTTTTTGCTTAATTAGGACTCGACATTCAACCACCGTTATCATATTACACAAAATATTTTGTATTCGACCCACATTATGTTTTGCTCTTTGAAATCCTTTTGTTTGTGGGCTCCATCAACTTTCCCGGTGGGCAAGGGATTCGGTCAAAATGTGTCAGAGTAGTTTCACTGCGTAAAATTGGATTGATATGCTAGGATTGATAGGTAATGAAAAAGGGATTGGTGCAAGCGTCGAGGTAAAATAGACCATCTCCCTAACATTATAAGGCATAACATTAGATACGTCGAAAAAACCCCCTCAATAATCCATTTTCATGAGCATTTGATCCTTACATTTCATTCTGTTACAAAATTGAGTCAATTACAACAAACTATTTAGGACCTTAAGCACTCTAAATTGGACATTTTTCTACTCCGTGCATCCAGAATAAATACAATAACATTTTTGACCTCAAATGATGACAGGAGCAATCGGAAAATGAAGAAACAAGAATGCTAGAACTTGTGACAGTATCACAAGGTTCCCATTCTTTATGTAGACGAGTTAACAATTATACGAAAATAGTGTTACTGAAAACTGTGAAGACAGCAACACTTTTCTAAATTTAGATCAAAACACTAAATTACATAATGAACATGCATTCCAAGGCTCTTTGAAATCCTTTTGTTTGTGGGCTCCATCAACTTTCCCGGTGGGCAAGGGATTCGGTCAAAATGTGTCAGAGTAGTTTCACTGGGTAAAATTGGATTGATATGCTAGGATTGATAGGTAATGAAAAAGGGATTGGTGCAAACGTCGAGGTAAAATAGACCATCTCCCTAACATTATAAGGCATAACATTAGATACGTCGAAAAACCCCCTCAATAATCCATTTTCATGAGCATTTGATCCTCACATTTCATTCTGTTACAAAATTGAGTCAATTACAACAAACTATTTAGGACCTTAAGGCACTCTAAATTGGACATTTTTCTACTCAGTGCATCCAGAATAAATACAATAACATTTTTGACCTCAAATGATGACAGGAGCAATCGGATAATGAAGAAACAATAATGCTAGAACTTGTGACAGTATCACAAGGCTCCCATTCTTTATGTAGACGAGTTAACAATTACGTCATTTGACCTGTAAACAGTGATGATGATTTGAGAAAGAAAAAAATCTCGAAATCCAGCAAAAGACAACAAGAGGGGTGAGGAGAGGGAATGAGAGGGATAAAAAGAGGATTGAGAGAGGGATAAAGGGGGATAAATGGAAGCCAAAGAGATGTTAACAATTACGTCATTTGACCTGTAAACAGTGATGATGATTTGAGAAAGAAAAAATCTCGAAATCCAGCAAAAGACAACAAGAGGGATGAGGAGAGGGATAAAAAGAGGATTGAGAGAGGGATAAAGGGGGATAAATGGAAGCCAAAAAGAGAGGGATTTTTTTGCTGACGTTGCATGTTGATGTTCAATAAAATAAATGAATCCATCTGTTTTCTTGTCACCTAGCATTTCTTTTCTGCTTTTGAATTTCGTTATTTCATTTTCCTCCATTTAGAAAGAAAGGGGAAGAAGAGGGATAGAAAGAGAATGAGGGAGAGGGGAAATATTATAAAAAGAAATACCTGCATGGACTTCACACGAGTTGAAAGGAAGTATGTGAAACAGAACAAGGAGGAAGGGAGAAAGGAAATATAACGAGGAAGGGAGAGAGAGAAAGGGAGGGATTCATAAAGAATGTGAGAGAGATAAATAAAGCTGGATGTGAATCTGTGAAGAAAAACAAGCTGGGCCCGTCCCTCCGGGAATTTTTTAGCCCGTAGTTTATTCGATCGTGATTAGAGAAAATCAGCACTTATGTACCTATACCTAATTTGTTTAATACCTATTCAGTTTATTATTATTCTTGATTTGATTTCTCGATTTCACTTTCATGTAATGATTTAAAATCAAGACTAGAGCTTTTACTTTCATGTAATGTTTTAAAATCAAGACTATAGAGCCCGTTCTCCCTTTATTCCTTTAAGTCACTCATCCATTTATTGGCCTTGCTCGGCGTAGCTTAACATAGGTGACGCTAAAACCGGTCTTAAATTAACGACTGAAGTGTTATCTTCTCGCTTTGAGTTCATAGGTCGTCGCGACAAATTTCAAGATCAGAGCTCATTTGTGTGAGAAAATGTGAAAAAAATCCACCAAAACCCAGTTTTTTTTAATTTTTTTGGCGTTTTGGTTCTCTGAACAAAATTTACACCACCACTTTCGTGTCCCTGATAAAAAGTCCTTTAATTTGATATACAGGTCAACCAGGTTTGGATAAGTCCTTTTATGGGAACAGACAGACAGACAGACAGACAGACGACACCGAAGCGAATACAATACCTATACCTTTTTTTATTACTATCGTAATAAGAAAGGAAGGACGGGCTAAAAATGAATGAACAAAAAAGAGAAGATAAAGGAGAGAAAGAACAGGTAGCATCACGGGGAGAAGGGAGAGGAAAAGGAGAAAGAGAGAGTTCACACATAAAAGATTACAGTCAGAGATAACTAAAGGATGTGTAAAAAAAAAAAACATAGACAAGCATATCTCTATAGCTAATAAGAGGAAAATAAGTAGACTAGTAGAATAAGGGAAAGAATGGTTGAATAAATACGTCCCAAACTCCAAGCAAAAACAATAAATGCCTCCTTAGCAAGATCATTTTTTGGAAGCGCCTAAGAGCTTCTATGCGACTACACTAAGGTGCTTGTAAACACTAGGAGGATCGCCTTTAGGAGTGAAAAGCCCTCATTACAATGCCATCTTTCATCTAAATAAAAGTTTTCTGATGTCATTCAGTGTTTTGCTTTCAAGTTGAAGACAGCCGAGTACTAGTAAGGTGCTCGAGACTTCAGGTGACACTTATGATAATATTATTTAACTTTAATCCATCTTTTCAAGTATTAGGGAGGGAGCTACTTAACTTTTTTTTCTTCTTGAACTTAGCCCATGGATGTTCTTGAACATAGATTACTCAGATTTTGGTTTTGGGTTACTTTTTGTTCTTGTATTTCAATCACCATAAAAAAACATGTGAAAGCACCTTGTAAAGCACATTATGTCAAAAATGATTTCAATAAACAAATAATTCAGAAGATTAGGACTGGTGTATTTCGATTTTGTTGGGACGAAAAGAAGACAAAATTATGTACAGCTTATCAGTTGCAGTATAGTATTCAACATATTATGGAACCATTCCACAAGATTGAGGGTAATGGAAACATCGAACCAAGAATAGTTGCGCTAAAAAGGAGAAAAAGGAAGAAAAGTTCAATTTCGACATGGTCAGTAAGATTTAGCATTTAAAATCAACCTACTGCACAGCTCTTATATTATAAGAACAAGATCCATTCACATTTCACACACTGATCGCTCTATCTCGAGAACCACAACACCTAGAAAGCTGAAATTTGGTAGAAATATTCCTTTTGTGGTCTAGGTGTGCAATAAGAAAGGATTTCATGAGGAAGAAGACAAAATGAAAAGAACAAGAGCTCATTACAGACAACACATTGCAAACTTTACGAGAAACATAATTAATTAAATTTTTCAGAATTCAGATCGCCCAAGCAAGTACTTGAAAACCCAGGTCATTAACTGAAAACAACGTTATCATGTCTTGTATCTTTCAAGACAAAACACAAGGCCAAAGAGGAAGGAAGAAGGATGGAAAAGAAGAGAGGCGAAGAAGGAAGGATACCTAAGTGGTCAGGCTGGGGAAGTGGAGAGTTGGAGAGGAAAGGTGGGGGCCGAAGAAGGGTAAAGGACGGTTGTGGCAAAAGGGTGGAAAAAGCTTTGTTCAGGAAGATGGGAAAGGCAAATTTGAGGACACAAAGCAGGGGTGAAGGGCCATTGAAGAAGATAGAGAAGGAAGTAAATGGACAAGCAAGAGAGGTAAAGAAGAACAGTTTATAAAGGAGTTGATAGGAAGGTAGTAGAAGAAGAGTCAAGCAGATAAGGAAGTGGTGAAGAGAAGGGAAAAGATAATGTTGAGATATGGAAAAGGAAAAGTGGGAGGGGAATTAGAACATATTGCAGATAACTTTACAGCACGATTTAATTGAAAACACGAAACTAGAAGAAGAGTCAAGCAGATAAGGAAGTGGTGAAGAGAAGGGAAAAGATAATGTTGAGATATGGAAAAGGAAAAGTGGGAGGGGAATAAGAACATATTGCAGATAACTTTACAGCACGATTTAATTGAAAACACGAAATCAATGCAAGACGTAGGAGGCTAGAGGCTTTAGTACTCCTATCCCAACCCAAAGCAGATTACAGAGACAACGTCACAGAGTACAGAACCTACGTAACTAACTACCTAGGTATATCATGTAAGAATAAAATTATAGGATACAATACCTACTAGTAGGATATTCCTATAAATGATTTGGACGATTGGGGTAGGTACAAATCATGTCTACATGACCTGTCTACTACTTCGCACTTTGCGAATATGTTGACGTCATGATGACGTCACATTTCACCCTCTTGCGTTTGACCCCTAATAGGTATACTGATAACTAATTACATATGTTGTAATGTTTTCCCGATAATATGACGTACACGTCTTTTGCGAATTGCGAACCACCTTGGCATTCCAAAAGAAGTGTTGTACGCTAAGTTTACACATGTACATTATTCATTCATATCGTTTAGAAAGTAAAGGGCGGAAAGGCCTTTTTTTAGAGAAAACACTGAGCAAAAGAAGAAACACATTGAATTTTCCGAAGAAAAAAAATTAACATAAAAAGCGTAAGCTTGGAACTATTTAAACTTTTAAGTGGGTGTTTAAATAACACTTTTCTAAATGTAAAAAAATTACATCAGGGGAAAAGAAAATTTAAGAAGAAGGAGAAATCGTTTGGAGCGAACAACTTTTCTCAGACTACTTTTGAGGGAACAATAAAGATTCCACATTTATTATACGAATACTTTATTAAATTGAACAAGTTTTCTACTATATTCTCGTACTCCTTGATTAAATTTAACGATTTGCCAAGAAGTACCAACCAAGTAATTTTGCTGACGCAGCTTTCTTAGTGGACTTTCATGATTAGGTCATTGGAGCAACCGGCACCCCTATTTTATTAACACAGTTAATGCTATTTTTCAACATAGAGGAAAGATGGAGAAAATCGACACTGCTGTATTATTGCAAAAAGGAGGGGGAATCAACGTCATTGTTCCTAATCAAATCAATATTTATTTTGTGATGGGACCATAGGAAGATAGGAACCAATTACCAAATTACTTCTAAAAATATTTTAGCTGTGTTGTTAGCATGAATTTTATTAGTACTTTTAAGTAACGTGTCTTTTTGATTTATTTCTCATGATAATTTAACTTTTCTCCTCTAAACAGCTTTTAACATTTGAATCGGTGACAAGATAGGTACTATGAATGTATCAAAATCAGATGAAGAGTTTCAACGACAACACATAAAATATAAAGAAAAGGTTCTCACGGACTACAAAAACCCTAAAAATATCGATTATGATCCAAATAAAACAAAGAATTACTTGAACAATTGGTATCGGTACGTTGAACATAAGAGAGAGTTGATTCAGAAGATGAAAATCAAAACTAAAAGTAACAAATGTACAATACTAGAAAGAGATATCAAAAATAGAAAAGAAAACAGAAGGGTGAACTTATTGATAACGGCAAGACAAAAGCAATGTATACAGGAAGAATTTCATGGCATACCAAAGTACATCAAAGATAACGAACTGTTCATTAAATCTTGTGACAGGAAAAGACATGAAGAATGCAAAGAAACGTATTTCAAAGATCAACTTGAACTCCTTAATGCAAAGGATTTAAAGGAAGTGAATAAATACCCTAGCTTTGATCATTTAATTATCATAGGCAAAAAAATCCAACCTCAAATTTGTTTGAAGATCGTTGATGATGAGCTAAAAGAAGAAATAGCTGACGAAGATGTAGAAGAGGAAAGTAAAGAATGGAAAGAAGTGGAAATCCAATACGAAAATTGGTCAGGCTGGGGAAGTGGAGAGTTGGAGAGGAAAGGTGGGGGCCGAAGAAGGGTAAAGGACGGTTGTGGCAAAAGGGTGGAAAAAGGTTTGGTAGGTTGAAATGACAAACGTATACTTCACTATTTTACGAAATAGTGAAGAAGTATACGTTTGCCATTTCAACCTACCTAGTCAAGATGGACCTTCACAAAGTTACAGAATCTTCAATCTATCATTTGAAAAAGGTTTGTTCAGGAAGATGGGAAAGGCAAATTTGAGGACACAAAGCAGGGGTGAAGGGCCATTGAAGAAGATAGAGAAGGAAGTAAATGGACAAGCAAGAGAGGTAAAGAAGAACAGTTTATAAAGGAGTTGATAGGAAGGTAGTAGAAGAAGAGTCAAGCAGATAAGGAAGTGGTGAAGAGAAGGGAAAAGATAATGTTGAGATATGGAAAAGGAAAAGTGGGAGGGGAATTTTGTTCGAAGGCTCCGGATTATATGCTGAATTATATTGAAAAACAAATGGAAATGCAGCAAGGTACTATCGAGCTGGATCCCACAAATCGATTTTATGAGGCTGGAAGAATTAAAAGTATTTCAGGAAAACGATGAGAAATCAAAGGTTTGGAATAGAATCAACACGTATTTAATCGGGCAACTGCTTGTAAGCCATAGAAGAAATGCTTGGTCGGCTGGGAAAAGCAGATTGTGCTGTAATTTGTTGGATATTCTGAAAAGAAACCACCTAAAACTCAAGAATCGAGTGCAATAGATAAATCGAGCATTGTTTCCAATAGAAGTAAAGCAAACATGTCAAAGATGAGTCAAATCAATAGAAACAAGGAACAAGCTGCAAGTGCTGCAATGGTACGCAATGCAAAAGAAAAAGCGATGGAGAAACTTTTGCAAATTCAAATTCGAAACTCACCCTTGTTCCAAAAAGTCCTTTTCTTACGAATTAGATACATTACTTTTAGACGCTATTGACTATGGTATGTGAAGTTTCAAGTAAATAATGTAACTTTAAACAAAGGAAAGATTAATTCATTGTATAGCCCACATTCTTTTATTTAATGGGAACATACTTCTTGATATTAAATCAAATAATGAAACCTACAATATATTTTCCAAATTTTCTGAAATTAAATGCTATAGGGGGAACTAACTCTGCAATATCTCATACGATTTGTTTCCCTAGTGCTTGTTTTTAAAACTAAAGAAGGGTCAGGCAGTTGAACTGTTGAAGGAAACGAGTAATTAGGGAAAGTTTAATCGACAGGGGGGGGGGGGGGGGGTAAAACACAATACCTACCCGATCCCTCAACTTTTATTTATGGAAATAGGATGAGCTTCTAACCCCCAACTTTCTAAATAATTTTGTAGACTTTAACCCTCTTCAAACCGAATAATTACGTAAAACTATATAATACACTCTTGTTTAATATTCTCGGTTAAATTATCAGAAAGATTATGGATTTCATTATGTACATACTCGTACATGCAAGGACTTACTTACCCTATCATAATGGACCAATACTGAACCATAATAAACCATTATTGTATTCAATATTTGATACGCACTTACTTAGTAAGCACTTCTTTAGTCAACTTTACCTGGAACAAAAGAATGATACAGCATTAGTCATTTACATTACACAATGATTGTGTCTTGAAATATTTCCAGATAATATACCTACTAATAACATCGATTCTTCATCAATTCGAGAAAACACAAAACACCGATCTCAAGCTACTAAAACCATGTCTGTAATAATCCTAACGTGTCATCAAGAGAGTCACAACTTAATATTCAAGCACAGTATAATCCTATACGATGCAACATACCCAAATAGTCAAAATACCCTGTACTCGGGCAGGTAAAAAGGTGGAGAGCAAAGACTGACACCCAAGGGACATTCCTCCGAAAGCAATCAAGGACCTGGCCTCCTAAACTCAACAATAAATTTCAAAGTCCACAGGTATGAGGATGTTAGAAATCCCACAACGAATATACAAGTCAAGAGGAAGACATGGAAACTGAAAACACATACCAGTATACCTACATATTAGTGAATATACACCACAAATTAGTAAAGATATGTAAGAACCTTCAATACCATCATGGGTATGAATATACAACTGTGTACTGAAATACTAGGTGTACGTTACCTTGTATGTTCAACATGTTTCTATTTTGTATATAGGCCTATGTTTTGTCCATTATCAGATGGGTCAAAATTGAGACAAATATCCACCCGTAGAGGTACAGGGTGAACACACGCCCTTGAAATAAATAGATAGTTTCCAAAGCTTTCATTAGATATCGCTCGATATTTTCAGCGAAGTCGTCAAGATACCCTGAGCGAAACTCCAGAACGTAATAGCACGAAGTACACACAGCGCTATTAAAATTTCCATTCACGAAAGAGATGGTATCTCCTTCGCTTCTTAGAATTTCGCCACAATTTTCTGCAATTAAATAAGTTGAAAATGCATTCACCGACTCACCCTATCTTAGAAACTACGATCTCATTTCACTAATCCCCTTTTACGAACGCTTCTCGGAAATTGAAATCATTATTGAAAATACACTTCGCACACGAGCGCCCTATTGTCAAAATTTAAGAAGATTGACTGCGCAATTGAACATGTCTGAGAAGGGCGAGAAGGCCAACGTTTTACCTGACTCATTGGCAGTGCAATAGTTCTAAACAAAAATGGACGCGGCACACTAGGGATCAGGAAGAGACCGCCTTAACATAATAATAAAAATAATACCTGACTCAAACTCACAGTGCATCCCGTACATGCACCATTCCTGCACCGTATTAACAGCCGTTCTAACTTTACGTCATTAACCGAAAACAACGTTATCATGTCTTGTATCTTTCAAGACAAAACACAAGGCCAAAGAGGAAGGAAGAAGGATGGAAAAGAAGAGAGGCGAAGAAGGAAGGATACCTAAGTGGTCAGGCTGGGGAAGTGGAGAGTTGGAGAGGAAAGGTGGGGGCCGAAGAAGGGTAAAGGACGGTTGTGGCAAAAGGGTAAAAAGGTTTGTTCAGGAAGATGGGAAAGGCAAATTTGAGGACACAAAGCAGGGGTGAAGGGCCATTGAAGAAGATAGAGAAGGAAGTAAATGGACAAGCAAGAGAGGTAAAGAAGAACAGTTTATAAAGGAGTTGATAGGAAGGTAGTAGAAGAAGAGTCAAGCAGATAAGGAAGTGGTGAAGAGAAGGGAAAAGATAATGTTGAGATATGGAAAAGGAAAAGTGGGAGGGGAATTAGAACATATTGCAGATAACTTTACAGCACGATTTAATTGAAAACACGAAACCAATGCAAGACGTAGGAGGCTAGAGGCTTTAGTACTCCTATCCCAACCCAAAGCAGATTACAGAGACAACGTCACAGAGTACAGAACCTACGTAACTAACTACCTAGGTATATCATGTAAGAATAAAATTATAGGATACAATACCTACTAGTAGGATATTCCTATAAATGATTTGGACGATTGGGGTAGGTACATACATGGGCTGATTGTGAATTGATTTACTTCTCTTGCTTTTCCATCAAAGACCTTTGTGATTGGAGTTCAACTTCAATGTGATTTGAGTAGGATATTCCTATAAATGATTTGGACGATTGGGGTAGGTACAAATGGTACATACATGGGCTGATTGTGAATTGATTTACTTCTCTTGCTTTTCCATCAAAGACCTTTGTGATTGGAGTTCAACTTCAATGTGATTTTTCTCTCTCCCTTTGTATCTTATCAATTTTTCTCTCTCCCTTTGTCCACAGAATAAACTAGAGCGATCATCGGTCATACGGTAAGGATTATTTATACACATAAATTATACAACATTATAATCCACAATATAACAGCATAACAGAGGAAAACCAGGAAAAATGTACCCTTGTTCCCAGCTACTCGTTGGAAAAGTAAACAATGTACATTTTTCCTCGAAAGAAATCAAAGGGACTGGAGCTGCAGACTTATAAAGTCACATCAGCATATTTCTAAGCAGCACTATGTTTGCTTTTGTGCTGACACAACCTAATCCATGCAATATTCAGCGAAAGTTATTCTCTGATCGGTAATATTTAAAGGTTCGTTTTAATCCTTTGGAACAATATTTTATGAAACCTTTTCTTGTGCAAAGGTTGAAGCCGTTGTGAATAGGCCAATACGTGGAAATTTACAAGAGGTTACTCAAAAATAGAACTACCTACATAGGTATATTATGTACCTACTACCTACAATTTTATTATGAAGATCTTATAAACAGACTTTTCGTTAGTATGTCTAGCTAGCCTGCTACCTACACTAGCTCCTAGGAACAATATTTTATGAAACCTTTTCTTGTGCAAAGGTTGAAGCCGTTGTGAATAGGCCAATACGTGGAAATTTACAAGAGGTTACTCTAAAATAGAACTACCTACATATATTTGTACCTATACTACCTACAATTTTATAATGAAGATCTTATAAACAGACTTTTCGTTCGTATGTCTAGCTAGCCTGCTACATACACTAGCTCCACCAAACCCCACACCCCTCTACCCCTCAAAGCCTGTCGATCCTAATATGGCTTCCTAGCATACCCTGAGTAGGATCGGGTATTAGATTTAGGTACTCTCCTACCTACATTGGGAAATAACTTATGCTAATTGGCGGTCAACATTTTCAGGCTTTTAGGATTCGCATCAATTTTTGCCTTTGTCACTTTTGCCAGACATTAGGTTTTTGAATATGCATATCAGTTCTCCTTACTCCATACTCATCATGCACAAATTAAGATACATAGGTTCATAGGTACCTACTAGTGTGTGCACGTGCAGTGCTTTACTGACCGTATGTGTAACTTTAATGTCCAATTGTCCATTCAATTTCTCACTCTCCCTCCCTCCTCTCTCTCCTTTATTCTCTCCCTCCCTTCTCGTTCTCTCTCTCCCTCTTTCTATCTCTTTCCCTTCCTACTTCTATTCTTTATCTTTCTCTCTCTCCCTATATCGGGTATTAGATTTAGGTACTCTCCTACCTACATTGGGAAATAACTTATGCTAATTGGCGGTCAACATTTTCAGGCTTTTAGGATTCGTATCAATTTTTGCCTTTGTCACTTTTGCCAGACATTGGGTTTTTGAATATGCATATCAGTTCTCCTTACTCAATACTCATCATGCACAAATTAAGATACATAGGTACTAGTATGTGCAATGCTTTACTGACCGTATGTGTAACTTTAATGTCCAATTGTCCATTCAATTTCTCACTCTGCCTCCCTCCCTCTCTCCCTCCTCTCTCTCCTTTATTCTCTCCCTCCCTTCTCGTTCTCTCTCTCCCTCTTTCTATCTCTTTCCCTTACTACTTCTATTCTTTATCTTTCTCTCTCTCCCTATATTCTCTCTCTCTCTTATTCTCTTTCCTTCCCTCCCTGCTTCTGTTCTCTCTCTCCCTCCCTTTTCTCATTCTCTCCTTCCCTCCCTCCCTTTTCTATCTCTCTCTAACGCGTACACAGATTGATGATTTTGACAAATTCAAAATTAACGATAATAAATTATTTCACATCAGTTGTGCCGAATGTTTCGGCGTAAAAGTTTCCCCAACATCCTATCTCTCCCCAGTGGCGTATCCTTCACGCCAATGGGGGAAGCACCATATTTTTCCCCCCGGACAACTTTGATGTTATAAAAAATTGCGTAGGACGCACGGTTTAAGAGTTATAAGCGAAAAACTGATGGAAAAAGTGCGAAATTTCGGTTGTTTTCTGGCAGTATTTTCGCCGCAAAAATTTCTTCTCTTCGAGGTCTCAAATTTGGTATTTGAGACCCACCATACCTAACGATTCTAAAGGGGGAAAAAATCGTTTACCCTAAGGTTGTTTTCTGGCAGTATTTTCGCCGCAAAAATTTCTTCTCTTCGAGGTCTCAAATTTGGTATTTGAGACCCACCATACCTAACGATCCTAAAGGGGGAAAAAATCGTTTACCCTATTTATTGCAAGGTGGACCTCCTCTAACTATTAGACTATCATTACTTTCTATTACAATATTTTTTTCTCAGTGCAGGAGATCGGCATATGGGCCTATTTCCCCTTTGGAAACCCTCACGACACACCACTGTCTCCCAGGTTGCCGCATATGATATACGATTCTACATTTATACAAAATCCCCGTCCGAAAAACGCTTTCCAATAATCCACTAGGCAGAAGTGACAAGCGATATATTACTCCACGGTTAGCGTTGTAGCATGTCACACAATGGGTGTTATTAATTGAATCACATGTAATACGTGTAACTCCGGAGCTAATTCCATGTGACGGTACGGGAATAAGCAGTATTTCATATTTCATTTTGAGCGATCACATGTAATACGTGTAACTCCGGAGCTAATTCCATGTGACGGTACGGGAATAAGCAGTATTTCATATTTCATTTTGAGCGAAAAAATCTGGAGCAATCGTTCTCGTTCGGTGTCAGGTTGAAATTTTAAACGATAAGCGCCTGCGACGCGACGTCAAACAAGGAATGACTGTTTTTTTAGGTTTAATAGAGGGAACTGTTACTGCTAAGGTCTTTTAAAGATTTGGGATGCTGTAGCGTTACTTCAATTCCCCCTCTTAAGCCATTCCTTACAGGAAAAAAAATGTCTCAATAGGTTTGTATTAAGTGGTACCAGTGGTCATCAGTTTCGTCCTCAAAAAAGAGTGATATGCGACTGAAAAAAAGATGTCATGTTGTAAACTGTAATGTCCTTGACATTTTGACTTGGCGGAATGGAAAGCTACCGAGGTTATCAGTTACGACATACCTTAACCGAAATCGAGAAATCCACCTATGTAGTACATATGACATTTCATCCACCGCAAAAGAAACACAACACCAATATTCCCCGAAATGGATTATTAGTTTAAACTCTTCAAACTGAGAAGCAGAGAAGTCATTACACATTCATTTCCGCCCGCAAAATCTCACAATAAACCCGCACCCCAGCCCCCCTATCCCCGAGGAAAATCCCGCATAAAACCACACACTCACAGTGTGCGGTGTTTTTTGTGGCTCACACTTTGACAAGTGAAATCTAAATAGAAGATAAATGTGTCTCCGACTTGAGATAATGTATGTGTGTGAAAGTGGCAGGGGGAGAGAAAGGGGAAAGAGAAAAAGGAAAGACTGGAGAGTTTTTTGTGGCTCACACTTTGACAAGTGAAATCTAAATAGAAGATAAATGTGTCTCCGACTTGAGATAATGTATGTGTGTGAAAGTGGTGGGAGGAGAGAAAGGAGAAAGAGAAAAAGGAAAGACTGGAGAGAAAAAAAAATATATTGGAATAAAAATAGGAGTGTGACAGAAAGGGAGAGGGAAAGGAAGAGAAAGAAGGGGTGGAATTGGGTACATAAGAAGAAAGAAAGGAAGAGGCAGAGAGAAAGAAATTACAGAGGACGGGGGAAAAGAAGAAGAATTGATAAAGGAAGAGAAAGTGAGAGAGAAATGACAGAGGAGAGGAAAGAAAGGAAGAGAAAGGGAGAAAGAAATTGTAGATGAGGGGAAAGAAGAGACAAATAAGTAGAAGGAAATGACAGAGGAGGGGAAGAAAGGAGGAGACAGAAGAAAAAATATATTGGAATAAAAATAGGAGTGTGACAGAAAGGGAGAGGGAAAGGAAGAGAAAGAAGGGGTGGAATTGGGTACATAAGAATAAAGAAAGGAAGAGGCAGAGAGAAAGAAATTACAGAGGACGGGGGAAAAGAAGAGGAATTGATAAAGGAAGAGAAAGTGAGAGAGAAATGACAGAGGAGAGGAAAGAAAGGAAGAAAGAAATTGTAGATGAGGGGAAAGAAGAGACAAATAAGTATAGAAGGAAATGACAGAGGAGGGGAAGAAAGGAGGAGACAGAATGACAGAAAATGGCGAGAGGGAGGGAAGAAGTTCAATTTTAATGTGGGGTGGGAGAGAAGAAGGTATATTATTGTTGAGGGGGAAAGAAGAAGCTGTATTGTTGGGTGGTGAGGAAGTTATACTGAGGTTGGGGTGGGAAAGGATGTATATTTTACACTACGCAGATGGGTGAGTGTACACTTCTCAGAGTCTGACACGAATTATAAATCAATAAAGAGGTAAAAAATCAACTGTAAGCATAATGGGACAGATTAATACTAAGCTGACAGTCTAAATAAAGCACTACTTATGTATATTTACCTACTTGGACTCAGAAACTAAATTATTCTCCATTTCCATATCTTCCTTCATCTACTTCTCCTTCTCCTCCTCCTCCTTTTCCTCCTCCTCCCCTCTCCTTCTAACATTCTCTAAGAAATGACAGTTGACTAGAGTTCCACCAAATTTTCGAGGAACTTTTTAATTTTATCAATTTTTGAGGCAGATTATCGGAGATTATACTCCGATTTTCCCAGCAGTATTATGTATTGTTTCTTCCTCTTCTTCTTTTTCTCCTCCTCATTCTTCTCCTTTTCCTCAATTTTCTCTTTCTTTTTCTCCTCCTCCTCCTTCTCTTTCCCCTCCTCCTCCTCTTAGTTATTCTTATCCTCCTCTTTCCTCTTTCTCTTCTCTTTTCTTTTTCGAAGCCACAAAACAAAGTATGGGCAATGGCTACCAATACAAAACAAACTCTCAGGAGTAAAAGGCAGGCAAAAAAAACCGCACTGCGTTCTCTGATGACTGCACTCAATATGTTTCTGGTTCGACTCTTTTTTTTCTTTCCTCCCTTCATCCAATTTCTCCCCTATTCGTCCTTCCCTCTCCCTCCCTTCGTCCTTCCCTCACTCCCTCCCTTCGTCCTTCCCTTACTCCCTCCCTTCGCCCCTTCCTTTCGTCACCAAATTTCATTTCTCTACGACAAACCGTTCTTGAGATATTTTGTTCACAACATTCTACTTTTTCCCATTTAAACCTGTACGTACGTAACGTACAGACCATGGGCTGAAAACCACTTTTTACTTTCTATTACTACAGTATAGCGGAGCTATACTAGTAATGAAAGTATTGCAATCGGTCCAAATTGGAGACGAATGTGCCTTGTAAAAATACGAATGTCCTTTTGTGAACGGATGAAAACATTTTGTATTATTGTCAATGGAGGAGTTGTAAGACACATTTTCAGTACCTATTTGTTTATTTATCTTGGGAGGTATCTATTTATTTTTCTCAGAGTACCTATTTATTAATTTCAATAGATATTTATTAGATAGGTATGTAGCTGGTAGACTGTACACACTTATTTTTTCTTGGAACTTCAATGTCACTATTTTATAAACATAACTCGTGGAAGTACTGAAATGTCTGACATTATGGAGCTGAAAATAAGGACTTCATGAAGACTAAGAAAGAGGAAGAAAGGTGAGAGAAAGATAGAAATAGAGATAGAGAGGGAGATAGAGAAATGACTCGTGTGAAATTGTAGAACTGAATCTAAGGGCGCAATGAAGAGAAAGAAGAAGAAGAAAAAGAGAGAGAGAGAGAGAGAGAGACAGAAGACAGAAGAGGAGTAGAAAGAGGAATGGAGCAGTTGCAAAGGGGTAAAAATTATTAATAAATGGTCGACTCCTATGTAAAGTTGTGAAAAATCCAAATCTGAGGTCAAAACTCCGAAAAAATAACTCTACCTAAAAGGTCGAAAATTCAATTTTTATTTTCCGTTCTAATGAAAAAGTTCAAAGATGTGTGACGTCAGACTTCAGGCAGTTGTCTTTTTCTTCCGCTAGGTAGCGCCAGTATGCAAGCACGCTTGCGGTGGAGGAGAAAGAAATGCGCAAAAACGTATGCTGTATAATGGTCGAAGTATGTGAAATGAGTACCTACGAGTATATTAGGCTCATGATTTCGGTACCTACCCACTGGCCTACTAATAGTAAGTATACCGGATTGAGGGATGACTTATTCCCCTCTAGTGGATTTGATTTTACGGTATGGTAGTTGAGACATCTCCGCTAACAATTGTAGTTGAGACATCTCCACTGACAAAATGGTAGTTTTGACATCTCCACTAACAATGAATGAACAATGTTGAAATATCTCCACTGTAATGGTCGAAGTATGTGAAATGAGTACCTACGAGTATATTAGGCTCATGATTTCGGTACCTACCCACTGGCCTACTAATAGTAGGTATACCGGATTGAGGGATGACTTATTCGCTTATTCCCCTCTAGTGGATTTGATTTTACGGTATGGTAGTTCAGACATCTCCGCTAACAATGAATGAACAATGTTGAAATATCTCCACTGACAAGAATGAAGTTTATAATTGACACGAATTGTTTACCGTTTGTAATGGATTCGTTTTTCCCCTCTTTCTGTTTAATTTCCCCCTCTTCTCTTTAAATTTCCCTCCCTTTGCCTCATTTCTACCCCCTCCGTTTCATTCCCCCTCCTTCAGGGGAGAAGGCTCCGATTCCTCGTGTTCAAATAATCTCCCCCTCCATTTCTCCCTCTCCTCCTTTGCAAACTCATTTCTAACCTTTCCAACAATTTATCCCTCCTCCACCCACCCAAAATCCCCTTCGAGTTCCTTATCTTTCTCTCTCTCTTCTCCTTAGCACTTGCACAGTTACAGCTCAGGTTTCCCTGCAGTACCTCTAACTCCCTCCCTCTTTCTCCTGCTTTCTCCCCTCCCTCCTAATCCTTCTAGTCTCTCTCTCTCTCTCCTTCTCTCCTCCCCCTCTTCAAATCAATCAATTGAGTAAACATTGAGGCGAACTTTTCTTCCAAAACGAACGAAGGAGGGGGAGAGACATGAAGAAAGGGGGGAGAAATAGAGAGAGGGGAGGGAGTGAGAGGGAGGGTTGATAATTTTCCGTCTTGTGTGAGGATTGAAGATGGAGTACCTCTTACACAGTTCCTTCCGTTACTGTATGTTATACAGGGTGACTCACAAAGAAAGAAAAATACCACTAGGATAAAAATTTTAGAGGTGAAAAATTCGGGTTATTTTCTCGTCAATGGGTCAAGCTCTGGTGACAGCACCCGATTTCGAAAAAAAAACGAAGATGATTTGATTTGCACACTGCCCGGAAAGAAAGTCTGGAAAACAAATGGGTAATGGGACTTCAGATTAATGAACAGGCCTACAAAATGAGGTTAGGGGTTAGGTTTCACAAAAGTATTTTGTGCAATTTCAAGTTGGTTTTCACATCCACTATCTTCCCGGTCACCCTGTAGTTTCGTCTTCTGGTTAAATTACTTCTCAACATCACCAATGTCTGCTTTTTCCATCTCCATTTGGAGAAAACGTACTTCTGCTCTTTGCTGTCCCTATTAAAACAAATTAGATTTTCCAGGATTCCAGGTCAGGTTGGTTTGTTTACTTTATTGTCTTTTTTTTCGCGAGAAGATACTAAGATAGCAGCTTGGAAGATAAGAAAAGCTATTGGTAGAGGATAAGAGGATCTGGAAATGAAGAACTTTCAATGAAACAGAAATGACGAGCTTACAATGGATCTAGAAATTAAGAGCTTCTGTGGATTTAGAAACGAAGAGTTTAGAATGGATCTGGAAATGAAGGGCTTACAGTGAAACAGAAATTAAGAGCTACAGAATACTCAGTTACGAGTAGAAATGAAGGGGATTTAGGAAGAGCTTTTGGTAGATTTGTAAATTGGAAATGAAATGAATAACAACCATAGAAGTTCCAATTTTTATGAACGCCCAATAATTACC
>NW_007379305.1:0-80627 GCF_000475195.1 Diaphorina citri | reverse complement strand
CCAGACTACAATCGTCAGAGCTTCCAATTCAGACCCATTGTCGTTCAACCTTTACCAGAAGTCTCTTCCTTCAAAGATTACTTCTACTCCAGTGTATTGCCCTCTTCATACTCTACTCCTGCACCTATTGCTTACAGTACAACTCCCGCTTATATCTCAACAGTAAGTCCAATCCAATACTCAACCCCCATCAAGACATACGTGTCTTCAACCCCTGCTCCTCCCACAGCAGAATATCAATACGTCTCAAGTTATTCCACTCCTAAACCATTTGTATCAACTACTGCTTCTCCTATCTATGAGAACTCGTATGTCTCTAGCTACTCTACTCCCAAACCTGTGTCATATACCCCTGCTCCAGTTGCTTCCACAACATCAAGACCCATTGTTGACTATTCCTTTGGATCTACTTACACACCAAGACCCGTGACCTATGCTCCAACACCTTATGTATCCACTACTGCTGCTCCTATTGTATACTCTACCACAGCTAGTCCAGTCTCATATGCTGCCACCTTTGAATCTGCCAAGGTATACCCCACTGGTCCTCCCTCTGTTCCTCTGTCCTTTGCTTCTTATTCCTCCCCTCCAGTTGTGTATGGACCAGGTAACTTACAACCAATCAGAACCTATCAATTTTCGATACTTGATATCGATATTTGCGTCCGTCCTGGTGAATTGATCGTCCATTGTGTGAAGTAGAAGAAGAACAGAATCCAACTTGACATTGAATTTGAAGCCAGCCATGATGAATACCAGAGAGAACAATGTCTCAAGCATCCTGAAGAATACAAGAAATCATACAACTATCTTTCGATAGAAGTCCAGGAGAAATTTGTGAGTTGCGCTAAAAATGTGAACAAGAAAGATGAGTGTTTCATCCCTAGAGCCTAAATCCAAAATTTCAGCCATTGATCCGTATTTTTTTGTCGATGCGACGATAGTGGGGATTGAACCCGTGAGCACTTACAGCTTTGTACACTTACTTCTGAAAAAACGTGGACAGATCTTGTATGGCGAACACGAAAGTGTTAACACTCTGAAGAATGAAACCAAAGGTTAACGCCAGATATACACCATTCCTATAGCAATACTTATGCATCCAATTCTTCCACGGATCAGCATAGTACTCCGGTAAACTGATGAGGCCCAGAGAATGCAAGTAGGTGAGAAGAATAAAACGCTCGTTGGTTGGAAACTTCATTGTGGGTGAAGAGGACCTGCCGCAAATTTTGGTCGCGCAAATTTTAGACCGCGTTTTACGGAGTCGGAGTTAACTTAGTTGACTTCAATTCTGGATTGAACTGCGTATTGAGTATACCTAGCTCAATCCTAGATTGATCTCAATTCTGATTTGGCAAACCCCGCTTTTAGTATTCGGATTCTGTTGATAACCAAGTTGGTAGCTAAGTCTGCAGTCAAATTGTAGCTCGTTTACTAGGCTTTAGATCGGTCGGGATAAGTTGATAGTTTTTAGAAGAGACATTTCAACTACCCAAACCCAACTCAAAAACTGTCCTTTTTATGGCGAAAAAATTGCCGAAATTTTGAATGTAGACACACGCACGTATTGTTGTCCACAAAAGCTATTCGCGTTTTAATGGGCATTTTTTCTTATAAGGAATAATGGGTCGATAAGAATCCTAAAGGTTATTTATTTATTTATTTGCACAATATCGTAAAGGTAATAATTACTAATTATTGCTTCAAATATTTCGCTCGACAGTGTGGTAAGCTGTTAATAAGAAAAACATGCGAGCTTGGACATTTTTAATCAAAATATCAATTTATCATTAATCTGTTTCCTTTGAAATTTTGTGTCACGAGAAATCCATTAGTCCTTCTTGGCAAAAATTACCTTTCTTAATTATTTACAAACTGATTGAAGAAACTCGCAGTTTTTAAAGAGTAAAACCTAATTAGGACACAATCCAACACATCCTGACAATCTCTACCGTGACAGCCTGTTCACACTGCACGAATTTTTCTTCGTTGGCAATGTAAACACACTAATTCATTTGTATACGCCTCCGGGCCGCCTCCTTCGCCTTTCTCAAGAGGTTTCATAGAGGGAACTGAAACAAGACAGGTCTTATCGTCCAGAAATCGAAGAGACAAGGACGACAGAGGATACCGCAAAAGACTATTGTTAATCATATGTGTGAACTCACACATAGTCGATGGCCGTCGATCGATGTCACTCAACCATCGATCCACGTTGATTCACATCGATCGATGATTAATCGACGGCCGTTGACTATGTGTTGACACCCCTTAACAATCATAACTTTAATAATTTCAACTATCCCGTCTCTCGGTTTCCAGGATCACAAGGAGTAGGCGGAGCTAGATTCACCTATGGAGATCTCCTGGAAGGCCGTCACAAGCCGTCATACGCCACTGTATACGGCCGTCGACTATGTGTTGACACCCCTTAACAATCATAACTTTAATAATTTCAAATATCCCGTCTCTCCGTTTCCAGGATCACAAGGAGTAGGCGGAGCTAGATTCACCTATGGAGATCTCCTGGAAGGCCGTCACAAGCCGTCATACGCCACTGTACCCGATTATTTGGTGTCCGGAGGCCGCATTGAAAACAGCGGCGGCACTGGAGGAAGCATTCTAGGTAAATATTGGGGGTTTATGGTTATAATCTCTGAAAAACTACAATGGCTTTAAGGTGTGTTCAAATATAGTCGATCGTCAAAGTGAATCTATGTTATCGAGGCAGTGTTTGAGTCGACATCGATCGACGTCCGGTCGACTATGTGTGGACACACCTTTAAAAGTGGTAGTGTTTAGAGTTTTTCTAGCTACTTACTCCAGTGTCCAATTGCTTGAATGGATAGTGTTGTATTTTACATGTCCACAGTCAATAAAATTTACTTATTGGGAACAGAATTAGGGCTCACAGTCGATGTACTTATTGGGAATAGGGCTTACAGTCACTTCAACTATTGGGAATAGAATGGGCTATCCATGAATGGGATTCCCTTCCAAAGTCCACCAACTTAGCTATGTCTTAAAAGCAACGCGCTAATGTCTCCTTTCTTCCTCAGGTACCTATTACGGATCAAACGGAGTCCTGGACATCAACGCAGCGGGAGGCTACCCCAGCGAATCCCAGCAGGTGTACGGAAGCAAGAGTACCGGAGGCCGGCTGAGTGGTTCTGCCGGAGGCCTATACTCTGGAGACCGAGGCAGCACTACATCCGGATCAAACCAATATGGAAACTACGCCAAGACAGCTCAAACCGGCGCCGGCGGGTACGGAGTCTTCGGCCCGGCTGGTAGCGGTTATATCCAAGGTGCAGGCGCGTACGTTGCGGACAACGAAGGCGCGTACGTACACGGTCAATATCCGGGAGACAGCGGCGATGATGGTTCCTACCGCGAGGGACAATATGGCAACGGTGGACTGTATGTGTCTGGAGAGTATGGGTACAAGACCGGCAGTGAGGGAGCTTATGCTGGAAGCAGTGGAGGTAGATACTCTGGAAGCAGCAGTGCAGGTGGTAAATATTCCGGGAGTAGAGTTAGCGGCGGGCAGTATTCTGGAAGCAGCATTGCTGGAGGTAAATACTCCGGAAGTAGTGTCACCGGAGGTAGCTATGCTGGAAGTAACGGACAATACGGTAAAGGCGAGCAATATTCCGGATCCGACGAGGCTGGCTATGTATCCAGAGGAGAATACTCCGCGAACGGACCAGGTAAATATTTCGGAGCTGCTGCCGGATACAATCAAGGCGTTCCAAGTTCTACCCCCTACGCTTGGAAGTAACGGACAATACGGTAAAGGCGAGCAATATTCCGGATCCGACGAGGCTGGCTATGTATCCGGAGGAGAATACTCCGCGAACGGACCAGGTAAATATTTCGGAGCTGCTGCCGGATACAATCAAGGCGTTCCAAGTTCTACCCCCTACGCCGGACTGTCTGGACAGTATGATGCAGGCAAGTATTCAGCCGGTTCTGGAGAGTATGTGTCCAGTGCTGATCAGTATATTGGAGGACAGTACAGTGGATCCAGTCAATACAATGGTGCTGCTGATCAGTACAGCGGTGCCAAACTTTACACCGGAAGTCCAGTCGTCTCCACTACAGCCACACCCTTCGTTTCCACCCAGTACAACACAGCCTTTTGCAGGAAAGGTTCAATATGGAAGGAAATCCCCCATCTCCTACTCCACAACCACAGAGAAGGGTTCCTATGCTTCCCCATCTGATGCACCGGCCGCTTACTCCACGACAGTCTCACCTCTGCAGGAAAGGTTCAATATGGAAGGAAGTCCCCCATCTCCTACTCCACAACCACAGAGAAGGGTTCCTATGCTTCCCCATCTGATGCACCGGCCGCTTACTCCACGACAGTCTCACCTATTAACACTTACTCCGCCGGCTCTAATGTATACTCGGGCTCAGATTACTCTTCTGGTAGCAGATATCAGAACTATGTTCAAAGCAATGCAGGATACTCCGCCAGTCAAGCCTACTCAGGCGATGAATATTTGCCACCTCTTGAAAGCGTCCCTGCATACGATGTGAAGAAACCTTGTGATCATCCCGCTGCTCCTGTTCCGTCTGCCTATGCACCCGCCCCTGCTATTCCTTCTCAAACATTCCTCAGCTCTGGATACGAACAAGTCAAATATCAAACACCCTACGTATTTGAATCTTCCACCCCAGCACCTCCAGACTACAATCGTCAGAGCTTCCAATTCAGACCCATTGTCGTTCAACCTTTACCAGAAGTCTCTTCCTTCAAAGATTACTTCTACTGTGATCCCCTGCCAGCCTAATTAGCTTGGTTGGTAGAACGTCTGCCCTGTAAGCGCTAGGCCACGGGTTCGATTTCCACCCGGGGCGGATTTTATCCTGATTTATTTTATTTTATCGAAGTTTTTTTCGGCACTGTGCTTGTATTTCCGGGTAAACTCAGCCTCGTCAAGACAATAGAGTAGCTACCTACTTTGACCGAGTAGCGACCAGTGACGGCATTACCAGTGTAAAAAGATTATTGAAATATGAAAATGGGTTGCAATGGAGGCACTTAGTAACGCTGTGATATCCACAAAATTGTGAAAAAGCTCTGTTTTACCACAAAGAATTTGAGATTTGATTGTAAATGTTGACAATGATATTGTACGTACGTTCGTATTCTTGTCAGGAAGGATCTACATTTATTGTATACTTATACTTATGTTATTGTTAAAAATAAAGTAAACCATTACAATCAAACCTACCTGTCTAGCCAGATCCAGCAAATACAAGATGTACAAACACTGGGTGCTAACCCGGTCGAAACTCTCCACATTCTCTGGATCATCACTCAGCGCCGTACACCATTTCAGCAACGCCCCTTTCGATCTTTTTCCAATGTATGGCCCTGGATAGCGAAACTTTGGCCCTGAATAACCGCCGACTTACTTTTTCGATCTTTTTCCAATGTATAGCCTTGGATAGCGAAACTTTGGCCCTGAATAACCGCCGACTTACACATTTCTGGAAATGGAAACCTGGCCCCAAGGTAAAAAAAAAAACTTACGCCAATGCCGTCGATTCGTGAATAAAATCCGTGTTATTCAACAGAAACTCTTCCGTCGCTTTCATGTCACCCAGGAGACCAAACTCTTTGATTTTGTCCTCCAAAGTAACGTCCATCTCGGTTCCTAACTCGTTGGGTGACTTGTCCTTGTCACTGGGACCGAGGTCGCAGATGAGGTTCTCTTCCATGTCGGTTTTGCCGGAGTTTTTTTCCGTCATGGTAATTCCGGATATCCGACAAAAACGATGAACTTGTGTAAGAGTTTGCCGGCGATGTGACGAGTTGTGAAGTAAAATTCCTCGCAGGGATTTTGCCGGCTGAAAGTTGGGTGTCACTTCCCTTATCTTTTAAAATGGGCACTTTTAAACACCTTTTAAAATAGCTTTAAAAATAAAAAGACCCTCCGCTTGTTTGGATGTACCTGTCCTTATCTTTTAAAATGGACACTTTTAGAACTGGTTTTGAATGTCTTTTAGAATAGCTTTAAGAAATAAAAAAGCACGCTTGTTTTTGTGGTAGAAATTTTAAAAACAGCACATTCCACGGTAGTACAGTAGTTTCCGAGTTTTTAAAATCGAGCGCAGAATTAAAATTGAGATTTTGAGCTGCTGTCTAGGCAGGACTGGAAATAAATCAGGCTGAAATATTTTTCATTTGAAACTGACTGGTGATTTGGTGAGCCAGCGGCGATAGCACGTTGAATACACCAATTCCCAATAGTTCACCGGAGTTAAGTAACGTTCGCGTGGTTGATGTCCGGATGGGTGACCATCTGAGTGTGTTTCATTTGCTTCTTATCCTTCACCTAAACCAGTGGCTTACACACCAGGTTTCAAGGTTTACACTCCCTCCTCTACTGTAGCCCCCGCCATTGTTTCCTACTCCACACCCGCCCCCAAGACTTACTACCCCACTAGTACTCCTGTCCCCATCGTCCAATACTCTTCCATAGCTCCTCCACTGTACAGTGGTTCCTTGACAGGCTTCCCAGGACATTCTCAATACACAGGAGGACAAGCGTATGTTTCAGGGTACGCAGGACCTAGCTTTAGTCAGGGCTATGAGTCTCAACAATACTCTGGATCTTACTCGGCGGGTAGCTCTGAGTACAATGCTGGTGCCTCTGCAGGAAAAGAACAGAATCCAACTTGACATTGAATTTGAAGCCAACCATGATGATTACCAGGTAGAACATTGTCTCAAGCATCCTGAAGAAAACAAGAAATCATACAAATATCTTTCGACAGAAATCGAGGAGAAATTTGTGAGTTGCGCTAAAAATGTGAACAAGAAAGATGAGTGTTTCATCGCCGTTTTTATTTCCAGCGTCACCTATGTTAAGCTACGCCGAGCAAGGCCAATAAATGGATGGGTGACTTAAACCTTATATTGGGAATAAAGGAAAAAAAAAAAAACAAACAAAACGACAAACGAAAACTTACCAGGGTGAGTTATGATAGCTGATTCCGGCCGTCCAAACATTCATGGGCAGAATACGTCTCTGATTCAACGAGTCATACTGAACGGAATGCTTCGAGTCTACCTGACCCTTTGAGCCTTTCCTCAGACGGTCTGACCCCTGAGGTGTGGGACTTGTGGTTTGAGATGTTTGGGTTCGAATCCCGTCAAAATTTCCACTTTGGGCTTTGTGTGAGTCGTTTTCATTAGCTATGTCACCACTTTGCTCGTTGTTAGTTTGGGGTTTTCCGATGGCATTTTTATCGTTGGCTGTGTATCCACTTTGTCCGTTCTGAGTTTTGGCTTTCCCGATATCATTTTTATCATCATAAGCAGATATGTCACCACTTTGCCCGCTGCTTTTCTCAGTGTCACTTTTAGGCTCGTTCCTATTTTCGATGTTATTTTTACGTCCGCTGTTACTTTCGGTGTCATTTCCAAAGAGCAGTACGTTCGTCTGTACAAACAAGGGAGATTCTAATAAGTCAGAACCATGAGGGCTTCCAAAGGAAGATGGTCCATTATAAGAGGTTTCATTTCCGAAGGCAGGAATGGTGAGATTTTCGCCCGGGTTTCGAGCTGGATTGAGACTCATTTGGGGTTTGACTAGGAGAGGGCCGAAGCACCAAATGACGGCCAGAATGACCGCGGAGGTCACGTGGATTTTGGAGAAAAGGCCGGCATATCTCAGATGATGCTTCATGCGAAACGTCTTGGGTCTTTTAGCTGAAAAAATAAAACAATTAATTATTAAAAAGTTAGGTAACTTTTAAGGATATACACAACACTTGGTGAAACAACTTGAAAATATTAAAATCAATAGGGTATAATGATAACAGTTTGCTTATTTCCTTTTTTAAAGAAAAAAGCAAATTGTAATTAATTTGTCTTCTAATTAATTTTGATTGAATTCGTTTGAAATCTTACAAGTAAGGTTCGATTCCCGTCAGGGCGGATTTTATCCTGAACGGATAATGTTCGTTCTCAGAACGACTGGCTTTCTCCTATCCTGTCGTTACAGTTCCCTCAGGCAAACTCCTTTAAAAATAATAATAAATTAAAATTGCTAGTAGCCTACCTTTGTTCTCGACCAGGGGCATCTCATAGAAATCCTTGTGAATAACATTCACAATATACCGCATAGACACGATGTTCCCCGCTACGAACAGCTGCTTGTACATCGCTGACGCTGTCAACGTAAACACATCCACCGTTGAGCTGATGAGACGCAAATCGTTGGTCTTCAGGATGGCCATGAACTGACCCACGGACACCGAGAAGAGAATGAACGCTGTCGAATATTGGAACACCTGAAATTAAAGATTTCTTTTCAAGAGGTTTCATTATTTCATACCGTTTATTTGAAAAAAGATTGGAAACTTGGAAAGCCTTGGTGGCGTAGTGATCAAGACGCTCACCTGGTAAACAGGAGGGCGTGGGTTCGATGCCAGCCGAGGTATGGCATTTTATCCTTATTTATTTGAAAATTTGACCCCATAATAATGGAGCTCTAAGGGTCAGGTGGTAGAGAATACCGGCGTTAATCTCGCCGAGTGGTTAGCTTCCACCCAAGAGTCTGTTATTATTACTTTTTACCTAGCTAACTTACCCAATATTTCATGATCTCGTCGAGGTAATTGTTAAGGAATTGATGCAGAATACACAATATGAGAAACACGTACATCTTGGTGAATTCTACCAAACCCTACCAGACTCTCTACTTTTACTTTCCTTATCCTATAGGGAGGAAAGTAATAATAATAATAATAGTGCTTATTTATACTGCTCGCATAGGACTGAAAAGTCCCTTTACTCCAGCAGTAGGCTACTACTATTTAAACCACAGCCCACTTCTCCTCTTTAAAGAAGAGTACCTACGGAATTTAGTGATCAAAAGTTAAAACTAGGTGGCGTGGTAGCGCTTGTGTACAAAACCTTCGAAGTTCTTTGAAATCCAAGATGGCGTCTTCTCAACCAGAAAATTTCTAGGGTTGGGAATTGGAAGGTGGCGTTACCCGTATTACAATTTACAAATAACCAAACTCAACTTTCACAAGGAAAAAGCGGTCATACCTTTCTTGATCCAGAGGCACATGACGATATAACCCCTTCACTATATCCACATAGTATATCGGCTGTCGATCATTCCGATGCTGAAAACCCACAAGCTCCACATAACCACACAACATCTCATACTATTGGGAATTGGAAGGTGGCGTTACCCGTATTACAAATAACCAAACTCAACTTTCACGAGGAAAATGTAATCATACCTGTCTTCATCAAGAGGACGATATAATCCCTTCACTATATCCACATAATATATGGGCTGTCGTCCATCCCGATGCTGAAAACCCACAAGCTCCACATAACCACACAACATCTCATACTGAGCCGCCAAAGCTAAGGTGAACGATTCTTCTCACCAACACCTACCCCGGGAGGATTCTCTTCTTACACACCCAGCTCGTACGGCACTTCTACTCCAAACCCGTTCTATGGCTCTTCAACGTCCCTGCCTGGTGTGTTCTCTTCCGTCTACCCAGGAAAGTCCTACGTCTCAACCACACCAGCGCCAGTCCCGTATAGCTCATTCTCTTCGGCCAAGTCCACAACAGCCACTCCCGTTGTTGCATCTTACTCAACCCCGAGACCTGTATCTTACGGCGGTGCCTCTTATTCAACAACACCTGCCCCAGGTGTGTCCTACTCTTCAACCCCTGCACCATTCTCTCCTTCATACTCACCCTCAGTAGCTTCATATTCCCCCTCTCCTATTCCATACTCTAGTGCAAAAAAACTGGTTTTTGGGGGATTTTTTTTCACATTTTCTCACACAAATGAGCTCTGATCTTGAAATTTGTCGCGACGGGAAAAAAATCTCAAAATTCCTGTCCTTGTGGAAAAGTGTCGATCTTTTTACTTAAAAGGTGTGTCCACACATAGTCGGTCATCGATCGATATTGACTGACACGTCCACACTGTCTCGAAAACATCGATTCACCTCGTCAATCGAGAACAATGGACCAAAGTTGATCGACATTGACTGGAACCTATATGAAGTAGACGCAGTATACGTATACCTACCTGAGAAACCATCATAGCGTCAACCGCAAAAGTGACTAGAATCCACAGCAAACAACCAGCGAAGAATTTCATCCGAATCGATATCTTGTTTCGATACTTGATATCGACATTTCGATACTTGATATCGATAGATTTCAGGAAAAAATCTCAAAATTCCTGTCCTTGTGGAAAAGTGTCGATCTTTTTACTTTAAAGATGTGTCCACACATAGTCGGTCATCGATCGATATTGACTGACACGTCCACACTGCCTCGACTGTCCTCGACAACATCGATTCACCTCGTCAATCGAGAACAATGGACCAAAGTTGATCGACATTGACTGGAACCTATGTGTAGTAGACGCAGTATACTTACCTGAGAAACCATCATAGCGTCAACCACAAAAGTGACTAGAATCCACAGCAAACAACCAGCGAAGAGTTTCATCCGAATCGATATCTTGTTTCGATACTTGATATCGATATTTGCAAAGATTTTCATCAGGTTTGGAGATCTGAGTCTCGGGATTTCAGGATAAAATCTCAAAATTCCTGTCCTTGTGGAAAAGTGTCGATCTTTTTACTTTAAAGGTGTGTCCACACATAGTCGGTCATCGATCGATATTGACTGACACGTCCACACTGCCTCGACAACATCGATTCACCTCGTCAATCGAGAACAATGGACCAAACTTGATCGACATTGACTGGAACCTATATGACGTAGACGCAGTATACCTACCTCAGAAACCATCATAGCGTCAACCGCAAAAGTGACTAGAACCCACAGCAAACAACCAGCGAAGAATTTCATCCGAATCGATATCTTGTTTCGATACTTGATATCGACATTTCGATACTTGATATCGATATCCATACTCTCCCTCTGTAGGTTCTTACTCGCCAAGCCCTGCACCTTACTCACCCTCAGTCATTTCTTACTCTTCAACCCCTGCACCTTATGCACCCTCTGGTATCCCGTATTCTCCATCAGTAAGTTCTTACCCTGCAAAATCAGCTCCTTATTCACCCTCTGGAAGTCACTACTCTCCTTCTCCTGCCCCATACTCTCCTTCTACTGTTTCTTACTCCACGACCCCTGCCCCAGTTGTCTCTTATTCTTCAACTCCTGCGCCTTACTCTCCTTCCGTTGTCTCTTATTCTTCAACCCCTGCACCTTATCCTTCATACTCCCCCTCAGTTGGTTCTTATTCATCAGGAGCTCGCTACTCACCTTCTGTGTCCTCTTCTCAACCCCTGCACCTTATGCACCCTCTGGTATCCCGTATTCTCCATCAGTAAGTTCTTACCCTGCAAAACCAGCTCCTTATTCACCCTCTGGAAGTCACTACTCTCCTTCTCCTGCCCCATACTCTCCTTCTACTGTGTCTTACTCCACGACCCCTGCCCCAGTTGTCTCTTATTCTTCAACTCCTGCGCCTTACTCTCCTTCCGTTGTCTCTTACTCTTCAACCCCTGCACCTTATCCTTCATACTCCCCCTCAGTTGGTTCTTATTCATCAGGAGCTCGCTACTCACCTTCTGTGTCCTCTTACTCACCAACCCCAGCTCCTTACTCACCCTCAGTCACTTCTTACTCAACACCTGCCCCAGTCGCCTCATATTCCCCATCTCCCAGCCCCATTTCATTTGTTTCTTATCCTTCACCTAAACCAGTGGCTTACACACCAGGTCCCAAAGTTTACGCTCCCTCCTCTACTGTAGCCCCCGCCATTGTTTCCTACTCCACACCCGCCCCCAAGACTTACTACCCCACTAGTACTCCTGTCCCCATAGTCCAATACTCTTCCATAGCTCCTCCACTGTACAGTGGTTCCTTGACAGGCTTCCCAGGACATTCTCAATACACAGGAGGACAAGCGTATGTTTCAGGGTACGCAGGACCTAGCTTTAGTCAGGGCTATGAGTCTCAACAATACTCTGGATCTTACTCGGCGGGTAGCTCTGAGTACAATGCTGGTGCCTCTGCAGGAAAGGTTCAATATGGAAGGAAGTCCCCCATCTCCTACTCCACAACCACAGAGAAGGGTTCCTATGCTTCCCCATCTGATGCACCGGCCGCTTACTCCACGACAGTCTCACCTATTAACACTTACTCCGCCGGCTCTAATGTATACTCGGGCTCAGATTACTCTTCTGGTAGCAGATATCAGAACTATGTTCAAAGCAATGCAGGATACTCCGCCAGTCAAGCCTACTCAGGCGATGAATATTTGCCACCTCTTGAAAGCGTCCCTGCATACGATGTGAAGAAACCTTGTGATCATCCCGCTGCTCCTGTTCCGTCTGCCTATGCACCCGCCCCTGCTATTCCTTATCAAACATTCCTCAGCTCTGGATACGAACAAGTCAAATATCAAACACCCTACGTATTCGAATCTTCCACCCCAGCACCACCAGACTACAATCGTCAGAGCTTCCAATTCAGACCCATTGTCGTTCAACCTTTACCAGAAGTCTCTTCCTTCAAAGATTACTTCTACTCCAGTGTATTACCCTCTTCATACTCTACTCCTGCACCTATTGCTTACAGTACAACTCCCGCTTATATCTCAACAGTAAGTCCAATCCAATACTCAACCCCCATCAAGACATACGTGTCTTCAACCCCTGCTCCTCCCACAGCAGAATATCAATACGTCTCAAGTTATTCCACTCCTAAACCATTTGTATCAACTACTGCTTCTCCTATCTATGAGAACTCGTATGTCTCTAGCTACTCTACTCCCAAACCTGTGTCATATACCCCTGCTCCAGTTGCTTCCACAACATCAAGACCCATTGTTGACTATTCCTTTGGATCTACTTACACACCAAGACCCGTGACCTATGCTCCAACACCTTATGTATCCACTACTGCTGCTCCTATTGTATACTCTACCACAGCTAGTCCAGTCTCATATGCTGCCACATTTGAATCTGCCAAGGTATACCCTACTGGTCCTCCCTCTGTCCCTCTGTCCTTTGCTTCTTATTCCTCCCCTCCAGTTGTGTATGGACCAGGTAACTTACAACCAATCAGAACCTATCAATCCACTGGATCTTACGATGTTCAATCTTACACTGCCACGCCTAAGCCTTGTGCTTCCAACGCTTTGGACATTGCTGACGAATCTAAAGCTGCCGGAGCCGAAAATCTTCCTGACGGCACCTATGTTGTGGGTATCAAACATCAAGACAAAGTAGTCATTGTATCACGACTAAGTGACTTCAACCCACTGCTCGTTGAAAAACTGGGAGCCACTTGTGACTGCCAAGCTCAGAGTCAACCCATCAAGGTTCTTCGTAGAAGAAAGATCTTGAAGTCGACCACTGCCAGTCCAAATGAACTGGGAAGTTCTGGACAGTACAACAGCAATTCTATTGAGACATACAACGCTCACAAGATTGAAACCGCATCCCCTGACGTAGATGTAGTGTCTTATAACACGCAGGCAGAAGCTGAGAAGTCAGAACAATTCCACGCCAGTCCCAAGGTGACATCTAAGAAGATATACTCTGCCAAGAAATCATCAGTGACTTCCACCACAGTAGCAACTCTATTGAGACATACAACGCTCAAAAGATTGAAACCGCATCCCCTGACGTAGATGTAGTGTCTTATAACACGCAGGCAGAAGCGGAGAAGTCAGAACAATTCCACGCCAGTCCCAAGGTGACATCTAAGAAGATATACTCTGCCAAGAAATCATCAGTGACTTCCACCACAGAGAAATCTTACGAGAGTTCTGAAGATAAACATTCTCATGATGACAAGCTGTCTATCACGGAGTTCGGAACTATCGAATGTAAGCGTGCTGGTCTATTCAGACATCCGAAACATTGTAACAAATTCTACCAATGTAACTGGGATGAGTGGAAGAAGAAGTATACCCTGCATGAGTTCAAATGCCCGATCCATCTGGCTTACGATAGTAACATTGGGGCTTGTAATTGGCCATCCAAGGGACCTGCCTGCTCCAACGATAATTTGCTAGTCTAAGAAACATGAGATGCCATAAAATAAGTCTTTGTTAAGATTAAGATAAATGTAAATATTGAGAAAGATTCGAAAGGTGTCATTCAGCAATCAGTGGGTACGCTTAGTAATACCTAATTTTCCCAGTAAAATTTGGTTCAATAAAAAAAGTATCTAACTATCTATTTAAAATTTTAAATAGGTCAAAAAAGCTTTCTCAGTCGATTATTCTAAGTACTTAGCATTTTGTAGCTTGGAATCAATAATCAAAACCAACAAAAAACGAAAGCTAGTAAGGCTGACGTTCGTTAATGCTTTGGAATACTAAATTACATAAATGAAGTTCAAAATTTTGTACAGATTTTTTGCAGCTAGGTATGTAGGTATGCCTGTAACCCACTAACATGTAATGTGCTTACGTCCAAATGATATTTTGAATGTTAAATACAAGACGAAGTCTGAAATGTAGGTATGCCTGTAACCCACTAACATGTAATGTGCTTACGTCCAAATGATATTTTGAATGTTAAATACAAGACGAAGTCTGAAACGAAATTACAAGTTGGACTTGAAAGTTACTTGAAATAAAAGAATACCAAAATTACTTTCCTGCCTATAGGATAAGGAAAGTAAAAAGGAACATGAATTATTCCTAAATGTAAAAACGGTATAAGTCAATTGTTGAACGTTTGATCCTATAGGATAAGGAAAGTAAAAAGGAACATGAATTATTCCTAAATGTAAAAACGGTATAAGTCAATTGTTTAACGTTTGATACATCCAGTTTCCAAAGACAGTAAACCTGCTGCTAGTAAGGCTATTCGTTTATGCTTTGGAAGTAACTAATTTGGCAAGGTGAAAGAAAAGTAACTTTTGAGACAACTTGTGTCGGATTGAACGTTTGATACATCCAGTTTCCAAAGACAATGAACCTGCAGCTAGTAAGGCTATTCGTTTATGCTTTGGAAGTAACTAATTTGGCAAGGTGAAAGAAAAGTAACTTTTGAGACAACTTGTGTCGGATTGTAAGACTAGTCATATTTCTATTTTGAGTTCTTTTTACTTTCAACAATTTTTCAAATTTACAGCTGATAGCACGTTGAATACACCAATTCCCAATAGTTCACCGGAGTTAAGTAACGTTCGCGTGGTTGATGTCCGGATGGGTGACCATCTGAGTGTAGTGCTGTTGACTTTGGCCGGCCCCACTCAGACTGGGTGAGGGTAATGTGATCTATTGTAGCAGTTGTATCAATGCTACAAAATGAAAAGGGGGTGAGAAACGTGTTAAATCGCTGTATTACCTCGCCAATAACTTCATCCCAAGAAGAGTTCTGCAGACGGGATCGGAACGGGATAATTTCCTTCTCAAACATCTCGTGGAATTCGGGCTCACTTATGCGAGCGAAGAATGGGGTCACGCAGTAAATGGGTTCGATATCCACCTGGGGAAGAAAAATTCGGATAAGAAAAAAAGCAATCTAAAGTCCGATTAAACCAAATTAAATTGATCCCCTGCCAGCCTAGTTACCTTGGTTGGTAGAGCTTCTGCCTTGTAAGCGCTAGGCCGCGGGTTCGATTTCCATCCGGGGCGGATTTTATCCTGATTTATTTTATTTTATCGAAGTTTTTTCGGCACTGTGCTCGTATTTCCGGGTGCACTCAGCCTCGTCAAGACAATAGAGTAGCCACCTACTTTGACCGAGTAGCGACCAGTGACGGCATTACCAGTGTAAAAAGATTATTGAAATATGAAAATTGGTTGCAATGGAGGCACTTATATCCACAAAATTGTGAAAAAGCTCTAATTTACCACAAAGAATTTGAGATTTGATTGTAAATGTTGACAATGATATTGTACGTAGGTTCGTATTCTTGCCAGGAAGGTTCTACATTTATTGTATACTTATGTTATTGTTAAAAATAAAGTAAACCATTACAATCAAACAATCAAACCTACCTGTCTAGCCAGATCCAGCAAATACAAGATGTACAAACACTGGGTGCTAACCCGGTCAAAACTCTCCACATTCTCTGGATCATCACTCAGCGCCGTACACCATTTCAGCAACGCCAATGCCGTCGATTCATGAATAAAATCCGTGTTATTCAACAGAAACTCTTCCGTCGCTTTCATATCACCTAGGAGACCGAACTCTTTGATTTTGTCCTCCAAAGTAACGTCCATCTCGGTTCCTAACTCGTTGGGTGACTTGTCCTTGTCACTGGGACCGAGGTCGCAGATGAGGTTCTCTTCCATGTCGGTTTTGCCGGAGTTTTTTTCCGTCATGGTAATTCCGGATATCCGACAAAAACGATGAACTTGTGTAAGAGTTTGCCGGCGATGTGACGAGTTGTGAAGTAAAATTCCTCGCAGGGATTTTGCCGGCTGAAAGTTGGGTGTCACTTCCCTTATCTTTTAAAATGGGCACTTTTAAACACCTTTTAAAATAGCTTTAAAAATAAAAAGACCCTCCGCTTGTTTGGATGTACCGAAGAGTTTGCCGGCGATGTGACGAGTTGTGAAGTAAAATTCCTCGCAGGGATTTTGCCGGCTGAAAGTTGGGTGTCGCTTCCCTTATCTTTTAAAATGGGCACTTTTAAACACCTTTTAAAATAGCTTTAAAAATAAAAAGACCCTCCGCTTGTTTGGATGTACCTGTCCTTATCTTTTAAAATGGACACTTTTAGAACTGGTTTTGAATGTCTTTTAGAATAGCTTTAAGAAATAAAAAAGCACGCTTGTTTTTGTGGTAGAAATTTTAAAAACAGCACATTCCACGGTAGTACAGTAGTTTCCGAGTTTTTAAAATCGAGCGCAGAATTAAAATTGAGATTTTGAGCTGCTGTCTAGGCAGGACTGGAAATAAATCAGGCTGAAATATTTTTCATTTGAAACTGACTGGTGATTTGGTGAGCCAGCGGCCATAGCACGTTGAATACACCAATTCCCAATGGTTCACCGGAGTTAAGTAACGTTTGCGTGGTTGATGTCCGGATGGGTGACCATCTGAGTGTAGTGCTGTTGACTTTGGCCGGCCCCACTCAGACTGGGTGAGGGTAATGTGAGGAGACAGGTGGGTAACCAACTGTGGAATGGTTGATGAAATTTGGTACCTATTTAACCAACACAATGCTGAATTAGTTTTGGGCCGTATTGAACCTTAGAGGCCCCCCACGGGGACCGTTTTTTTGGATCTTTTAAGTTTTCTTCACTTGTTCCCTCATCCTTCTTCCTTCTTCTTTTCTTTTTTTTTCTACAAAAAAACTTTTTAAGCTCACATAAAATGGTTCATCAACAATTTATTTCTATCTTCTATCGTAACACGAAACAAGACAATGACTATTATTGTGAAAAACAGATATTTTCCTAAATTGTCGTTTTCCGAAATTGACTACAAAACTTTTCAATGACTGTAATTTTCTCAAAACAAAACTCCGTTTTTGTTGTTTTCGATTGCCCCCCCAATTTATATTATTTTCCCTCGGAAACATGTAATTTTGTCATTTTTCACTTAACCAGAAAGTTAGCCATGGTAGGTAACTAACTATCCATGTCACCAAAAGCTAGAGTGGTACCCACTTCAAGTTAGCAAGACAATCATAATGCTTATACACGTAGATTGGAAACTTGGAAAGCCTTGGTGGCGTAGTGATCAAGACGCTCACCTGGTAAACAGGAGGGCGTGGGTTCGATCCCAGAATTAGGTAGGTACGATGGTACATAGGTATTCTTTAACCACGATCGAAGAAACTACCGGCTAAAAAATTCCCGGAGGGACGGGCCCAGACAGACTGACAAACAGACACCGAAGCGAATACAATAGCCCGTCCAATATACCTTTTGTTATTACTATCGTAATAATAAAGGTAGGACGGGCTAAAAATCTACTTTTCCATACTTTGGTGATAGAGGGCACAGGAGATATGATGGAAACAATTACCTCAAGTGGGTCCAAAGCAACAGATATATCAGAGGAAGAAGAGGGAAGACTGAGAGAACTTTCATCATCTGAAGAATTTCAAGAACAAAAAAAAATTCACATTTTCTCACACAAATGAGCTCTGATCTTGAAATTTGTCGTGACGACCTATAAACTCAAAGCAAGAAAGTTTTAGATAACACTTCACAATTACCTCAAGTGGGTCCAAAGCAACAGATATATCAGAGGAAGAAGAGGGAAGACTGAGAGAACTTTCATCATCTGAAGAATTTCCTTTCAATACCTGTGGAGAGACAATAAGGTCAAATAATTTTAAGTAGCTAGTTTTTAGTCCGTCCTTCCTTTATTATTACAATAGTAATAAAAAGGTATAAGGGACGGACTATTGTATTCGCTTCGGTGTCGTCTAAGCTCTAAGGGTTAGGTGGTAGAGAACGCCGGCGTTAACCTCGCCGAGTGGTTAGCTTCCGCTCAAGAGTCTGTTATTATTACTTTTTACCTAGGTAACGTACCCAATATTTCATGATCTCGTCGAAGTAATTGTTAAGGAACTGATGCAGAATACACAATATGAGAAACACGTACATCTTGGTGAATTCTACCAAACCCTACCAGACTCTCTACTTTTACTTTCCTTATCCTATAGGGAGGAAAGTAATAGGGTATTTCACCTACGCAATTCTCGTACTTTTCGCTTTTTTAAAGGCTTTATTTTAAGTGGCAGGGTTCTCACTTACGTGAGCTCTTCCACTCAACCACTGATTTTCCCTACGTTATATTACACTGAAATTTTTGTTGGTAAAATAGACTCGAACCCAGCACTTCCGGGTTGAGAGTCAGTGAGTGCTCTTTGTATACTTACCCAATATTTCATAATCTCTCCGAAATAGTTGTTAAGGAACTGATGCACAATACACACTATAAGGAACACGTACATCTTGGTGAATTCTACCAAACCCTGGGCGGTTTGGAAATGAAACAGCGCGAAACTCAGCGAGGTGACCGCATGGAGAAAGTCCACCATGATAGTCGACGTGAACGTCTGCTCCAGAAAACGAACCAGGCTGAAAAAAAGAAAGAAAGAGGGGGAAGCTTGGGGGAACCTTAAGGGTGGGGTGGTAGAGAATGCCATAGGCATTAACCCCACCCTTAATGAAACTTTATTTTGTACTTATATGTACATTATGTTACCATTTGTAAATATTTATTCTGTAAATAAAGTTTGATCTAATCGTTTAATAATAATAATAATAATAAGCTTGGAGTTATTAGACCACTAGCACTTTTCTTTAAGAGGTTTGATAGAGCCATAGATGGAACTGTAACTGCTAAGATCTTATCGTTCCGAAATCGAAGAAGGTTCGTATTCTTGTCAGGAAGGTTCTACATTTATTGTATACTTAAGTTATTGTTAAAAATAAATTAAACCATTACAATCAAACAATCAAACCTACCTGTCTAGCCAGATCCAGCAAATACAGGATGTACAAACACTGGGTGCTAACCCGGTCGAAACTCTCCACATTCTCTGGATCATCACTCAGCGCCGTACACCATTTCAGCAATGCCAATGCTGTCGATTCGTGAATAAAATCCGTGTTATTCAACAGAAACTCTTCCGTCACTTTCATGTCACCCAGGAGACCAAACTCTTTGATTTTGTCCTCCAAAGTAACGTCCATCTCGGTTCCTAACTCGTTGGGTGACTTGTCCTTGTCACTGGGACCGAGGTCGCAGATGAGGTTCTCTTCCATGTCGGTTTTGCCGGAGTTTTTTTCCGTCATGGTAATTCCGGATATCCGACAAAAACGATGAACTTGTGTAAGAGTTTGCCGGCGATGTGACGAGTTGTGAAGTAAAATTCCTCGCAGGGATTTTGCCGGCTGAAAGTTGGGTGTCACTTCCCTTATCTTTTAAAATGGGCACTTTTAAACACCTTTTAAAATAGCTTTAAAAATAAAAAGACCCTCCGCTTGTTTGGATGTACCTGTCCTTATCTTTTAAAATGGACACTTTTAGAACTGGTTTTGAATGTCTTTTAGAATAGCTTTAAGAAATAAAAAAGCACGCTTGTTTTTTGTCTAGAGATGTGATAACGGACGGTTTTTTCTAGTTTACGAGAACGCATAATGCCTTTTTTATAAAGGTCAAATTATGTGTTTAATACATATTGAGTTACTTCCTTTTCTATGAAGTTTCAAATTCAAAATCCGTCATTAGAAAAGACAATCAGTTTAGACCTGTGGGTATTGGGATCTAAGAAGGAAAAACTCAATAGCATTCTTTCACTTCAGTAATATTCAGTCTTATTGAATAGATACCTATCTTATCTAATAGGCACCTCGGATAATCTAAATTAATGATTCTAATGCATAATCTATTAAGTACCTACCAGATTTAAAAACCGAATCAGCTGCTGATGACGAACCAAGATTAGTCGCATGAAATGATTTTCGTAGATAATTTTCCTGTGTTTTCTTCGCTTGATCTCGGTCTCTCCAACATCTCTGTTTTGTAGATTTATGTCCAAAGATTTCTCTTTAGATTTTCCCTTGATGTTTATATATTTTGGTATTCTGTGGGGGAAAGGTATGTTAAACATATCAATGGAGGCCAGAAAAGTCAAGGGCGCAAATACCAACTACAAACTTCAGAGCCCATTTACCCTCTTTTAAAGAGCAGTACGGAATTTAGTTTCAAAAGTTAAAACTAGATGGCGCGCTAGTGCTTGTGTACAAAACCTTCGAAGTTTTTTGAAATCCAAGATGGCGTCTTCTCAACCAGAAATTTTCTAGAACTGGGCATTGGAAGATGGCGTTATCATATTACGAATTCAGTCCGTTTTCTTCCATCATTATTTGTAGATTTTCCTCTACAACTACCTGAAAATGGCTACTTGGTCTGTGGCATATAATATATTTAGTAGCGCTTTCAAACATTTTTGACTTGGGGGGCGGAGCGCTCCCTAATAACCAAACTTTACTTCCACGAGGAAAAAGCGGTCATACCTTTCTTGATCCAGAGGCACATGACGATATAACCCGTTCACTATATCCACATAGTATATCGGCTGTCGATCATCCCGATGCTGAAAACCCACAAGCTCCACATAACCACACAACATCTCATACTGAGCCGCCAAAGCTAAGGTGAACGTAAATTCCATAATAAGTAGCTGATAACATAAGGTAAATAGGAGGAGCATTAGGTAGTACTCGAAGGCACATACAGCAAGGAAGATGGTCTGCTCGTTAGTATTGAGAAGAGGTATCCAAATCATGATGGGGAGGATTCTCACTGGTTTCGAACGGTGGTAAAGTTTGGTCCACAGATCCACGGTGTCCTAGAAAAAAAGATTTTCATCAGGTTTGGAGATCTGAGTCTCGGGATTTCAGGAAAAAATCTCAAAATTCCTGTCCTTGTGGAAAAGTGTCGATCTTTTTACTTTAAAGATGTGTCCACACATAGTCGGTCATCGATCGATATTGACTGACACGTCCACACTGCCTCGACTGTCCTCGACAACATCGATTCACCTCGTCAATCGAGAACAATGGACCAAAGTTGATCGACATTGACTGGAACCTATGTGTAGTAGACGCAGTATACTTACCTGAGAAACCATCATAGCGTCAACCACAAAAGTGACTAGAATCCACAGCAAACAACCAGCGAAGAGTTTCATCCGAATCGATATCTTGTTTCGATACTTGATATCGATATTTGCGTCCGTCCTGGTGAATTGATCGTCCATTGTGTGAAGTAGAAGAAGAACAGAATCCAACTTGACATTGAATTTGAAGCCAGCCATGATGAATACCAGAGAGAACAATGTCTCAAGCATCCTGAAGAATACAAGAAATCATACAACTATCTTTCGATAGAAGTCCAGGAGAAATTTGTGAGTTGCGCTAAAAATGTGAACAAGAAAGATGAGTGTTTCATCCCTAGAGCCTAAATCCAAAATTTCAGCCATTGATCCGTATTTTTTTGTCGATGCGACGATAGTGGGGATTGAACCCGTGAGCACTTACAGCTTTGTACACTTACTTCTGAAAAAACGTGGACAGATCTTGTATGGCGAACACGAAAGTGTTAACACTCTGAAGAATGAAACCAAAGGTTAACGCCAGATATACACCATTCCTATAGCAATACTTATGCATCCAATTCTTCCACGGATCAGCATAGTACTCCGGTAAACTGATGAGGCCCAGAGAATGCAAGTAGGTGAGAAGAATAAAACGCTCGTTGGTTGGAAACTTCATTGTGGGTGAAGAGGACCTGCCGCAAATTTTGGTCGCGCAAATTTTAGACCGCGTTTTACGGAGTCGGAGTTAACTTAGTTGACTTCAATTCTGGATTGAACTGCGTATTGAGTATACCTAGCTCAATCCTAGATTGATCTCAATTCTGATTTGGCAAACCCCGCTTTTAGTATTCGGATTCTGTTGATAACCAAGTTGGTAGCTAAGTCTGCAGTCAAATTGTAGCTCGTTTACTAGGCTTTAGATCGGTCGGGATAAGTTGATAGTTTTTAGAAGAGACATTTCAACTACCCAAACCCAACTCAAAAACTGTCCTTTTTATGGCGAAAAAATTGCCGAAATTTTGAATGTAGACACACGCACGTATTGTTGTCCACAAAAGCTATTCGCGTTTTAATGGGCATTTTTTGCACAATGCTTCAAATATTTCGCTCGACAGTGTGGTAAGCTGTTAATAAGACAAACATGCGAGCTTGGACATTTTTAATCAAAATAACAATTTATTATTAATGTTTCCTTTAAAATTTTGTGTCACGAGAAATCCATTAGTCCTTTTTCGCAAAAATTACCTCTCTTAATTATTTACAAACTGATTGAAGAAACTCGCAGTTTTTAAAGAGTAAAACCTAATTAGGACACAATCCGACACATCCTGACAATCTTTACCGTGACAGCCTGTTCACACTGCACGAATGTTACAATTTACAATGTTACGAATGTTACAATTTTGCCGAATTTTTCTTCGTTGGCAATGTAAACACACTAATTCATTTGTATACGCCTCCGGACCGCCTCCTTCGCCTTTCTCAAGAGGTTTCATCGAGGGAACTGAAACAAGACAGGTCTTATCGTCCAGAAATCGAAGAGACAAGGACGACAGAGGATAACTCAAAAGACTATTGTTAATCATATGTGTGAACTCACACATAGTCGATCGATGTCACTCAACCATCGATTCACGTTGATTCACATCGATCGATGATTAATCGACGGCCGTCGATTATGTGTTGACACCCCTTAACAATCATAACTTTAATAATTTCAACAAAGTCCCTTTACTCCCGCAGTCTAAACAAGGTCTCATGTATTTGGTACAAAATAGGTGTGTTTTTTATAAATTAAAACCTTGCTTAACTTAAAAAAAAGAGAGAAAAAAAAAAAATACAGCAGAAAAGAGAGTAAGATAATAAAAACATGAATGGGATTCCCTTCCAAAGTCCACCAACTTAGCTATGTCTTAAAATCAACGCGCTAATGTCTCCTTTCTTCCTCAGGTACCTATTACGGATCAAACGGGGTCCTGGACATCAACGCAGCGGGAGGCTACCCCAGCGAATCCCAGCAGGTGTACGGAAGCAAGAGTGCCGGAGGCCGGCTGAGTGGTTCTGCCGGAGGCCTATACTCTGGAGACCGAGGCAGCACTACATCCGGATCAAACCAATATGGAAACTACGTCAAGACAGCTCAAACCGGCGCCGGCGGGTACGGAGTCTTCGGCCCGGCTGGTAGCGGTTATATCCAAGGCATGAGTTCAAATGCCCGATCCATCTGGCTTACGATAGTAACATTGGGGCTTGTAATTGGCCATCCAAGGGACCTGCCTGCTCCAACGACAATTTGCTAGTCTAAGAAACATGAGATGCCATAAAATTAGTCTTTGTTAAGATTAAGATAAATGTAAATATTGAGAATGATTCTAAAGGTGTCATTCAGCAATCAGTGGGTACGCTTAATAATACTGCGTCTAAACTAAGGCACTGGGCCTATTTTTCCCAATAAAATTTGGTTCAATAGAAAAAAGTATCTAACTATCTATTTAAAATTTTAAATAGGTAAAAAAAGCTCTCTCAGTCGATTATTCTAAGTACTTAGCATTTTGTAGCTTGGAATCAATAATCAAAACCAACAAAGAGGGTTAACCCAAGTACATAGCTTCCCACGATTTACGATTAACCTGCCAGTTTTCCTTGAATAAGAATCACATCTTCGAGTAGGAACTTTCTTTACGAATTCGAGTACCCTGTGATCAGCGAAGATGATAATTCTAGATGGCTTTCGTCACTGACCGTCCTTACTCCTTCATATTTTGACGATCACAGATATGAACATGATGAAGGTGTCCTAAAAGAGAAATATCACAGCTTTCATTTATGAACAAGTTAGGGGGTGTGATCAGCGAAGATGATAATTCTAGATGGCTTTCGTCACTGACCGTCCTTACTCCTTCATATTTTGACGATCACAGATATGAACATAATGAAGGTGTCCTAAAAGAGAAATATTACAGCTTTCATTTATGAACAAGTTAGGGGGAAAGATTGTCATATAATCCGCGATAGATCAAATCATCAAATCCTCCAATACAAATCAGAAGACAAATAAACGAACAAAGCTTCACGTTAAATAATGAAAGGATCCTTGATTTATTTGCTGAAGTAGTAAAAACACAGATCAGGTATAAATCCGCTGGCACGAAAATGAGGGAAAACACAGAAGGAACAAAAAAGAGAGATCAAATCCAATGAATAAGCAATGAACATATTGTTTTATTGTTAGATGAAAAAGAGGAAGGTAAAAAAAATCTGGAGAATATAATAAAGCGCGTTTAAAACAGTGGATAAAGAGAAAGAACTAGGAGAAAGAGAAACCATAATAGAGAAGGAAGATAAAACGAGGAGAATTAACGAGCTGATGGCAAACAGCAGAAAAACTTACACTCCAGGTTCAGGAGTTTTATCAGGAAAAGCATTTGTCAGCTCGAATGGAAATAGATGAAAAAGAGGAAGGTAAAAAAAATCTGGAGAATATAATAAAGCGCGTTTAAAACAGTGGATAAAGAGAAAGAACTAGGAGAAACCATAATAGAGAAGGAAGATAAAACAAGGAGAATTAACGAGCTGATGGCAAACAGCAGAAAAACTTACACTCCAGGTTCAGGAGTTTTATCAGGAAAAGCATTTGTCAGCTCGAATGGAAACTGCTTTGTTTTAGAAAACAGAAAGGTACTTTACGGCACTACTTGTTGATTTTCAGTGTTCAATTTATTTGCTATTAGTTACTTGGTTAGGTTAGTGAAGGGTGGAGAGCAAAATTAGCTAACATAATTCATTAGGTAAATAACATCCAGGTAAGTACCTAGTTGATTGTTATTAAAAACTGCTTTGTTTTAGAAAACAGAAAGGTACTTTACGGCACTACTTGTTGATTTTCAGTGTTCAATTTATTTGCTATTAGGTACTTGTACTTGGTTAGGTTAGTGAAGGGGGGTGGAGAGCGAAATTAGCTAACATAATTGATTAGGTACATAACATCCAGGTAAGTACCTAGTTGATTGTTATTAAAAGTAGCCAAACTGCTTTGTTTTAGAAAACAGAAAGGTACTTTACGGCACTACTTGTTGATTTTCAGTGTTCAATTTATTTGCTATTAGGTACTTGGTTAGTGAAGGGGGATGGAGAGCAAAATTAGCTAACATAATTTATTGATTAGCTACATAACATCCCGGTAAGTAGTAGATTGTTATTAAAAGTAGGTCACTATCATCAAAGCTAGGCCCTGTTATAATTACGAATCTATTGGCATTCGCAATGACATAGGTATGAGGAAAGTTTTTTTCAGTTTTTCATACAAAAGAGGACCAGTTAATCCTTTGAACGCATGTTGCTCTTCGAAGGTGACTTTGAAGTAATTTGGAGTGAATGAAGTAAAACACTTCTTGTGCCAACACCAACATTGATCAATGCAGTCAGGTAGGTATAGATTCTGGGAATGAATAAACCACCTACCTGTTATCATCTTCTTATCGAGAATCCATCACTTTTATTAAGAACTTAATATTTACGATGATCAAGTTCAAAATCTTAATTCAACTTGTTCTGTAAACACTTAGTAGGCATTCGAATTCTCGCCTATGATTCTCTGAATTGTCACACGAGTCACACATTAAAAATACAATATTGAAATGTTTAAAAATTTTAGTCCTCATTTAAAACACATTTTTGAATTTGATACGAAAAACTTCGATGACAAACAGCAAATTTAATAGCTCTTAGTAAATTAGGAGCTTTAGCGGATAGCCTTCATTGAAAAGAAGCTTTTTAAAGGGAGGCTGGAACGACTCCATCGCCAAAAGGAAACAGAATTCATGGTACAGAATCTGCCTCCAAAGAAGACAAAAAAAAAAAAAAAAAATATTAAAAAGACTCTTTTACATTTTATGAAGACAAACCAACAAAATCCTCACACATTCGAAACGCACCGCAGACCCTGTTGAAAAATTTCGAAAGCATAATTAATCATCTTTTCAAATTAATTGTTAAAAATCGTTACTCTGTTATGGCAACAGATACATCTACATACACACCTGCGTTATTTGATTAAAACAAACATCTAGTGTTTTGTTTGGTACACAAATACTTTCATACGGGGGGGATCTATTCTCATCCATATTCTATTCTTTGCAAGAATACAGGTTGTTTAAGATTCCCGCACTGCTGGAGTGGAAACAATGGATATCCTAACTTATGAAAGTAAATAACTTTGTCTTTTAAATGTTTTTAAGCTGGCAATTTCATCTACATATGTAGGTAGGTAAATATTTCATAATCCATCTGTTTGTCCCATTACTCCCATTATAGATTCCTTGTGTTAAGCAATATTTCAATTTACCCTTTCTTCCATCTAGGATTCTAGAATGTCATCATTGTTTTCTCCTTCTACAATCTATTTTATTTGATTTGCTCCAAAATTCTCGTCATAGTTAAAATCCATGTTAACGTCATCTGCATCATCATTGTCAAACATTTAATCAAAGACCACTACTGGACAAAATAACTCTCCCTCGTAATGCCACTGACTTAATTATTCACCTGTACACACATTATCACTGACTTAATTAATCCAATTATAAAACTATCACTGTGTTCATTCATTAGTTTTTTCAATAGCAAATAGCATCATGCATCATGCCTTTGATAACTGTGTTGAAATGTATCTTGGTAATTATTCTTGTAAATATGTAGAGTACTGATACTATAGGAATAGGAACATTATTATTTAGCATGTATGTAAGTGTTCCATTTGTAACATTCTGTATATCATACTCATCAAGCGGCGCGTTACATTCTTCTCTTATAGACATGGCGAAGACAATCTCATCATCCAAAGTAAACAAAAGGAGATCTGGAACAAAGCTGACGATGTAGCCTAGCGTGGTCTTGCCACTGGTAACATCATCGGTAACATTATCATTATAGACATTTTTAATATCATGTTCTTTCTCCAACCACAGTGGCGACTGTGGGGCTCTTTGTCTCTTAGAAGGAGCTCCATTAGGAATGGTTCTTGGAAAATATGTATCTAATACGTCTACGTCTCTTAGATATAGGTCTTTTACCATGTTTCTCAGAAGGAGGCGAAGGAGCTTCATAGCCTTTTGGAAGAAGCTTTATTACTAGGTTTCTTATACGTTGTATGATGTCTTTTAGCAGGAATATGGTAACTCTCTCTACATAATCATGTAGAAGCAAGGTCTGGTTTATGCTACACGAACAATACTAGGAATTTAGTGAACATCTCAAGAATTTAGTGAACAGCTCTCAAAAACATCTCATTGAGACGGAACCCTCAAAAGTAGGACTTTAGGTCCAATGGGAGTTGATAATCTCACCAGAAAATTTCTCTTCCTAAGTAAGTGAATCTTTACAAAATTGATGAATCCTGGATGATAATATCGAAGTAAGAAGACCGCTTGTAATGTTCTTCTTGCTGTTTAACCTAACGCAAACACATAGGGGGAAAACAGAACGCCCCATTGTGCTATAGGTCACTACCCTGAGAACGAAAATAACCGCAAATATGGAGCAACCGAACAGCCAAGCTAACCTACATTGCAAACCTGCATTCGATGGCATACATTCGACAAGAAATATACGTTCTGCTACGTCTCAAGTCTAAAGTGCTCTGGTAGGAAATGCATTTGCTTCAAACCATTTAACACGGGGGTCGGAAAATTCGTTTCGGGGATTCTTTTTCTCATCTATCTTCTCTTATTCAAATATTTCTTACGATCTTTTTAGTCCTGATTTTTCCAAGTGTTATTGTAGAATCATATCAAGAGCAACTTTTCTGTGGTGCCTGAGCAGCCTGAGATTCTCTGATCTGTGTACAGCTGTACAGTCTGAAAACAGTTGTACCAAAGAAACAGTTGTCATCTTTTCAGAAGGTCAAACCCAATTTTATCAATTTATTTTGATAAAAGAAAGAAGGGGTTGCGCCTCATTTAGCCAATCAAAAGTTCTTCTTTTCAGGCAGTTGAATTCAAATTTGTGTAATTATTCACAAGCTTGAAGAATATTATCTGGAATTATTTCTATGATATTGTTACTCATGTCTGGTGTTTGAAGGTTTTATATAAATAACTAGTAGATATTGAGTCATATTCTTGTTTTATACGAGAATCCGGGATGTATGAGAGAATGTATGGGCTATAACAAAATTTCATAATTGAGGTAAATATGTATTTTTTAGGCTTTGATTCAAAAACTGAAAAAAAGGAAGTTTCTTTTAAACCTGTATTTTCATTAACCACGAAAATATTTTCGAAAAAGGTATTATAGATGAGAAGGAATGATAAAAGTAGAAAGAAAGGTTGATGATATCGGGGGTTGAATAAATAAAACAAACAATTGATTAGCAAAAAATTAAATTTTAGAAAAACAAAAATGGACAGAATAAACGGTGAGGAAGGTGTCTTGTTGATATCTACTTGGAGAAAGTTGAGGAAGTGGCAGATAGGTAATCATCTGCATTCTCACTCAGTTGAGGAGGGACGAGTGTCATGTAGGTTTCCAGGTCTCGCACGTTCCGGATGACGTAGATGCGTGAGGATTCATTCTTCCTGATCATGATCTTACAATCTCGGACCCAAACGAACTTATACCCATTCGCCTCCTTGAGCTTCTTCGCCTTGAAGAGAAGGTCTTGATTGGCCTTAGTTAAATGCTCGTTTATGTAGATTTTCTCCTTGTACAGTTGTTTGCTACGGGATGCAGTCGTCCACTTGTCTCTCACGGATGTGTTGGAAAGTCTCACTACGATCGGTTTAATCTTGTTCTTCGCCAAAGTGTTGACCCTGTGCGCTTTATGCACATCTTTCATGCAATCTGGAATTCCAAGTTTGTTTCCCAGGGTTTCTATAATTTTGTACACATCTTCATTCTTCTCTTGTTTTACTCCATTGATGATAATATTACTAATTCTTTGTCTTTGTTGTAGGGTTGGGACATCGACATCGATGTTTTGAAAACATCGATACATCGGAACAAAAACATCGATGTCAACATCGATGTTTTTGATTACGATACATCGGATACTCGATATATCGAAGTTTAAAAACATCGATGTATCGAACATCGATGTTTTCGTCTCGATGTCCCAACCCTAGCATAATGGGGCACCTAGGTAGGTAAAACCCAGCGATCCTCAGCATTCGTGATTAGTCGATTAGGTACCTACATAAGTATCTCCTAACTAATGATTTGCCGATTAGATGGCTATTTATAGGTAGGTAACCTAACTCTTTAGGTATCTAATCGACTAATCACGCCCAGCATGCATATGAGTTATGTGAATATCCCTTGAATAAACAATAGAACGTTTTCACACTCACGGGATGGTATCCTCTCTCTCTTTTTTCCTTTCTCTCTCTCTCTTCCTCTCTCTCTGTCTCTCTCTCTCTCTCTTCCTTTCTCTCTCTCTTCCTTCCTCTCTTTCTCTATCTCTCTGTCTTCCTCTCTCTCTCGCTTCCTTTCTCTCTCTCTTACTCACTGGATGGTACCCTGGTACCTAATCGATTAATCACGGTAGAAAGAGAAGAGGAAGGAACATAGGTAGAAAACCTAACGAGAGAAAAAAAGCCCAATGAAATTGAAAGTCAGGAAGAAATCAGAAGATAGTCAAGATAGACAACATGTAAATAGGGGCCTGGCTTTCACCACATACACATACCTACTTAGGTACTTAGCCATATTTCATTTTATCCTCATATAATTAGGTTTTAAAGGGAATTCCTATTCACATGCTATCTCCTACATATCTTCTCTTCTTCATCGTCGCTTTCTTCTCCTCCTCTTCTTCCTCTTCTCCTTCTTAGGCTTTTCGCAAAAGCCCCTTATATTTCTCCATGTGATGTTAGCTTTTGCGGGAAGAGGTACCTAATCGATTAATCACGGTAGAAAGAGAAGAGGAAGGAACATAGGTAGAAAACCTAACGAGAGAAAAAAAGCCCAATGAAATTCAAAGTCAGGAAGAAATCAGAAGATAGTCAAGATAGACATGTAAATAGGGGCCTGGCTTTCACCACATACACATACTTACTTAGGTACTTATTAGCCATATTTCACTTTATCCTCATATAATTAGGTTTTAAAGGGAATTCCTATTCACATGCTATCTCCTACATATCTTCTCTTCTTCATCGTCGCTTTCTTGTCCTCCTCCTTTTCTTCTTCTTCTTCTTCCTCTTCTCCTTCTTAGGCTTTTCACAAAAGCCCCTTATATTTCTCCATGTGATGTTAGCTTTTGCGGTCCCGATTTTGAAAATTTGGACCGATTGCAATACTTTCATTACTAGTATAGCTCCGCTATACTGTAGTAATAGAAAGTAATAAATAAAGCACAAAAAAAGAAGAAAAAAATGTTGACAGGTAATGCTGGACAAGGAAAGTATTAATCAATAAACAGCAAGAACCCAAGTGTTCCAGGAATTCCAGGAACCCAAACACAGGATTATGTTAACCGAAAAATCCGGTGTGTAAAATATGTGTGATAGGAATCCAGTCAGCCACGGCGGTTGATACAAAAGGACCAAAACTTGAGTCCGGGGACCATACAGACACCCGTGCCCCCACACAAGCCACGACACTGCATCTCGCGGTAAATGTAATTGTCCGGTAATACCTGTTATATTATTAATTGAATCAATTGGAACTGTACTAAATTAATCATGGTATAAATTTCGCCCTAGGGACCATTATAGCCACCATGATTGCCAACGCTCCTAGAATATGGCATCAGCAAAAGAAGAAGGGGCCATTAGAGGAATTTGGGGCAAAAACATCGATGTCAACATCGATGTTTTTCTTTCGATGGAAACATCGAACATCGATGTTTTATTTTTCGATGTTCGATGTCTGTGGTTCCTCATGAAGTGGGATTTTTTTTTCTCAGTTTCCAAAAAAATTCCCTCGAACTTAAAATTTCCCATACGGAATTTACGCGGAAAGGACCATATAATACCGAAAATCCGAAAAACATCGAAATCCCGATAATATCGAACATCGATGTTTTTGATTACGATACATCGGATACTCGATATATCGAAGTTTAAAAACATCGATGTATCGAACATCGATGTTTTCGTCTCGATGTCCCAACCCTAGCATAATGGGGCACCTAGGTAGGTAAAACCCAGCGATCCTCAGCATTCGTGATTAGTCGATTAGGTACCTACATAAGTATCTCCTAACTAATGATTTGCCGATTAGATGGCTATTTATAGGTAGGTAACCTAACTCTTTAGGTATCTAATCGACTAATCACGGGTACCTAATCGATTAATCACGGTAGAAAGAGAAGAGGAAGGAACATAGGTAGAAAACCTAACGAGAGAAAAAAAGCCCAATGAAATTGAAAGTCAGGAAGAAATCAGAAGATAGTCAAGATAGACAACATGTAAATAGGGGCCTGGCTTTCACCACATACACATACCTACTTAGGTACTTAGCCATATTTCATTTTATCCTCATATAATTAGGTTTTAAAGGGAATTCCTATTCACATGCTATCTCCTACATATCTTCTCTTCTTCATCGTCGCTTTCTTCTCCTCCTCTTCTTCCTCTTCTCCTTCTTAGGCTTTTCGCAAAAGCCCCTTATATTTCTCCATGTGATGTTAGCTTTTGCGGGAAGAGAAGATGTTGCCTTTGATGTCGAAAGACGTCTTAATCAATTTCTGTATGTAAATCCTTCGTAACTAATTTGAGAGCGAGAGAGAGAGAGAGGGAGAGAGAGAGAGAGAGAGAGAGAGAGAGAGAGAGGGAGGGAGGGAGAGAGAGAGAGCAAGAGGAAGAGGGGAATATTATTTTTGCTTGGATTTTCTCCTTTATGTGAAGACTAACCTAATACTAATAAGAGGAAAAAGAAATGTAGAATTGGATTTTCTCCTTTATGTGAAGACTAACCTAATACTAATAAGAGGAAAAAGAAATGTAGAAGAGAAGAAGATGAAGAAGAAGAAGAAGAAGAAGAAGAAGAAGAAGAAGAAGAAGAAGAAGGAGAAGAAGTCGAAGAAAAGATAAGGGAAAAGAAATAGAAGAAGAGAGAAATGCTAACTATGAGAAATTATTTTAATTTCGCGAAAAGGGAGATAGAATAAGACCAAGAAGAGAAAGAAAATGAGAATGAGGAGGAGGAGGAGGAGGAGGAGATAAAAAGATGAGTATAAATATACGTCATCGAGATATTACTCTCTCTCTCTCTCTCTCTCTCTCTCTCTCTCTCTCTCTCTTTCCCTCCCTGTCTCTCTCTCTCCCTCTCTCCTTCTCAACAGAAAAAAAAAAGAAAAAAAGAAATATATGCACAATTTTTCTTGTTAAGTAAGACCAATGGAGAGAAAGAGGAAGAGAAGGGGGAAAAAATAAAGAAATAGAGAGAAAAGGAAATAGGGAGAAGGAGAAAGAGAGAGAGAGAGAGAGAGAGAGAGAGAGAGAGGAGGTAAATCTTATGCTTAAGGAGAAGCACTATAAGTAGACAGGAACAATCTATTCTTAGCCTCTTCACAGACGTAAGTTGTCGCTTTAGTCTAATAAGAACTGACTTGATAGAAAAGGAAACGAGAGAGAGAGACGAAGAAAGAGAAAAAAAGGAGAGACGGAGGAGTTAGAGAGAGAGAAAAGGGAGGGAAAGAGAAGAGGATAGAAAGGGAGAAATCTAATGGAGAGGATCTTTTATGTATATTAGGAACAACAATTGTTAGATAAAAGATTCAACACATAAACCAGCGATGGAAAATATTCATAAAATCATTCATTCAAACATCAACACATACTCGTAAACCTGATCACATCAACCATTTAGCATTTACTCGAGTATTACATACAACCATCACATCAATATACTCAAACATCAACACATAAACCCATTGGTAAATCATTCACTCAAACTACTCAAATATTAACGGCGAACTTTCATCGCACACAGTTTACCGGATTATTTCTTAGCTGAGAGAGAAGAGAGAGAGAGAAAAATATTAGATAAATAAGAAGTAAAAGCAAAAAAGAGAGAGAGAAGAGAAGAAAAGAGGGAGGGGAAGGGAAAGGAGATGGAAAAAGAGGAGGAGGAGAAAAAGGAGGAGGAAAGGGAAGAGAAAACGTTAAGGAAATGAAAGGGGGAAAGAGTGAGGTGGAAGAGAGGGAAGGAGGTTTTAAAATGGAAATGGGGAGAGGAAAGAAAAAAAAAGAAGAGAAGAGGGGAGGGAAAAGGGATGAAAAACGGAAGGAGGAGAAGAAAGAGGAAGAAATGGGGTAGGAAAAGGAGGATTGGGAGGAGAGGAAGAAGAAAGAGGAAAAGGAAAAGGAGGAGAAGGGAGATAGGGAGGTGGTTTCCCTTGAGAAATGGGAACGACCTAGATGAAGAGAAAATATCTCCCACTTAACTACAAATGTAACTCATTTATTATTTATTAAAATAGAGGAAAAAGGAAAAAAAAATAGAAAGAAGAGAGAGCAAGAAATGAAATTATAGTCCCGAGAAAATACCCCTCGATTATAAATCCAGTGCCTTAGCAACTACACTACTGGGAGTGGAAGGTTAATTAAATAATTATACACTCGGAGAAAGAGAGAGAGAGAGAGAGAGAGAGAGAGAGAGAGAGAGAGAGAGAGAGAGAGAGAGAATCATTAAAGGAATATGTGGTAATATAATAATTACCCTATAATATTATAAAAATCAAGTGATTTGTTTGAATTTAATCTTACAAACTGGACTCCTTTTGATTCAATTATTCTGTCGCTCCGAGGAACCGAACCGCAGTCCCCTCGATTATAAATCCAGTGCCTTAGCAACTACACTACTGGGAGTGGAAGGTTAATTAAATAATTATACACTCGGGGATATGAACATACATAATTATTTAATTAGTAATCTATTCAAAACCAGACGCGGATCTGCGACAGTTATTTCGGTGTATACGGTATACGATACTGCCTATTAGAGCCATCTCCTCATTTATTTGATAGTATGACCACTGACCACACAATAGACCTCTAAGGGTTAGGTGGTAGAGAGGGCCTTCGGAGTTAACCTCCCTGATGGTTTGAAAACTAAAGAGTCGGACCTTATTGATAAGATAGAAGTTCGTTTATTGTCATTTAAGTTAATTGTATTATAATGTATGTATATAATATATTAATATAATAATGTAAAACATTAAATTGTAATTTAAACGTAATAATAAATAAAGCACAGTCTGGCTGAGGGACTATAAACAGAGAGTAGATCAGCGTCTAGCTAGGGGACTATAAACAGGGAGTAGACTAGTCCAAATTTCCTCACGCTATATCAATAGCGAAGGTTGAGTGCGAAGGGCGTCCCACTCGGAAAATTTTGTCTTAGCCAAAACCAGTTGGCCTCAAAGCGTTCACTCTAAAGCTGATTGAGAGGCCGACGACAAACGCCGACCCCATCTGAACATGGGAAAAGGTGAAAAAGAAGAAGAAGAAGAAGAAGAAGAAGGTGAGTAAAAAAATTGCGATTTTTGCGCCTCTATATCTCCGGAACTACTTGGTATTAAGAGCTCAAATTTTCAAGGTAGGTTTATATATCTTACCTAATGTGCCCTGAATTTCAAAAGTTTATCTTTAGAGGAAACTGATCTATGAAGGTGGGGAAAACCTGCCGAATCGGTTCGTGTAAAGATACACAGGCGTGCTTACTGGAACTTGGCCTGGCGCACTGCCGTGCGCTCAGATGAAATAACCAGCGGGAGGGGGGGTTAAAATAGTTTAGATTGAAGATTATTCGATTATTGGGTTTGTAAATCTAATTCAGATTAAAGTTTCCATCGGATCTGGGAGGCTGTGGAGCCTCTTCTTAAAAAGCAACTTTGCATTTTGCAATTTCGCAAACATTGTGACGTAAAAATGACGTCACTGTAGGCACTTCTCGAGTTGGACCGCTGTAGCAGTAAAAAGACTACCAACTACCAAAGATTATTCGATTATTGGGTTTGTAAATCTAATTCAGATTAAAGTTTCCATCGGATCTGGGAGGCTGTGGAGCCTCTTCTTAAAAAGGAACTTTGCATTTTGCAATTTCGCAAACTTTGTGACGTCAAAATGACGTCACTGTAGGCACTTCTCGAGTTGGACCACTGTAGCAGTAAAAAGACTACCAACTACCAATGTTTTTTTCTGTAGGTAATATTACGTCATGAATGCCATGATTGCTAAATAGCGAAATACCGTGAAGTGCGGAGTGTTTTGTGTGGTATTCTTCATGGATTATTATAGTTCCTTGGTTATACTGGTCATTTTGTACAGCAATTTCTTTTATTTGCTCTTCTTTTTACGATATACCTACGTTTACGATATATTTTTGCTGTTCTTGAGGGATGTGCAATTTGGAAACCATGACCAACAGCTTACCTTGACCATTACAGTCAATACCTACATAGTAAGTGTGGTATTCTTCATGGATTATTATAGTTCCTTGGTTATACTGGTCATTTTGTACAGCAATTTCTTTTATTTGCTCTTCTTTTTACGAGATAACTATTACGTACTTATACCTCTGGATATTTTTGCTGTTCTTGAGGGATTTGCAATTTGGAAACCATGACCAACAGCTTACCTTGACTATTACAGTCAATACACAGGTAGGTACATACATTTCACGAACTTGATTAACAACACACGTTTTATACCTGCAACAGAAGAATCAGTACATATGTTAGTTTTTTGGGTCAAAATTCACGTAATTAGGTAGCATAAAATTACGTACATAGACCATTGGGATTATTAGGAAAGACAAATAGGTAATACAATGTGTCGAAATTTTCAAGAGTGATCGATATTCAGTGATTGATTTCATGACTGGAGATGCAAAGAGGTTAACTCACATTCAACCTCTTGAGAGCATAATATGTGTATCTTGTATGGTGAATTGATCGAAAAAATGGATGTACCTACTTACCAACCACAAAACCAATACATTACAACACATCTGAAAGTTTGATAATAATCTTCGTGCTTTGTTTGTTCTACAATAATCCACAAGCGGTTCACTCCCTGAACTCTTCGTCACTCCACACTCCATTAATCCTATAACACGGGGAATGCCCAGAGAAGTTCAGAGCCTGATTCGGTCCGAGGCTAATTTCCAGAGTAGGCCCTAATCCCTAATTACAAGAACATTAGTATTACCTAATATGGGTTATTTCATCCGACTTCGTGTGTCATAATGCTGTACATAGTGTCGATCTTCCTGGTATATGTATTAGAGTTCAGGAACCCAGTCGCCCGATTGGGCTTCCTGTGTTTCTTTCTCCGTGTACGAAGTGCTGATTCCGGGGCCTCTTTGAAGACCCCGCCCCCAGAGGCAATCGGGATAAACCCCCTGAGCCCGGCCCTGGTTATACCCACGGGTTTATTTGCTCTTCTCCATGTTCCACTGCTGGATATTAATCACTCCAACCTGGGCTGAACCCGCCAGCCAAATTACAACAATAAGTCAGAAGCCAAATTCCTCCAAACCAATTCGGTTCATTGTTAATCCGGTACATTGTTAATCCCACTCCATGCTGTCTTTACCGTATACCAAATGAACCAAAGACGAGCGACTGTGTGGCGAAGATCGGAATGTCACCTTGCTACGAGCCTCGTTGTCTTGAAATATTTTACGAGGGCCCCTCATTATCAGAGTTACCCGGAGGCCCGGTGAAGCTATGAACGACCCTGTATAACTAAGAAAGTTTCTCCTTATTGTGTTGTTACTGATGTATGTCCCCCCCCTCCCAAAAGCTTAATTTTCCACTTGCACTGTGGGTCATAACAGTCATACTCCGAAAATTTTGGAGCATCCACTCCCCGTCCATTTGTGTTTGGACCTCCCCCCTCGACAAAATCCTGGATACGGCCTTGTGATGAGAATATGGTAATGTGAATAAAATCTCTTTTGATAGATTAGTCAGAAATCAAGTTGTATCCAAATCCAGCTTTTGTAGCTGACATACAAGAGTACTTATACCTACCAAACAATCAGTTACGACATAATTGTACCTACAAAAACGGAATAAAACTCCCCTTTCTCCCAATGTCTCCAACAGCCTTTTACCATTCTAATAGAGAAACTGTACCTTTTACCATTCTAGAGATCGTTTAGAGAATATCAAACAAGTCAGGTCTATTTCAGGCTACATGATGTTGGTAATAATTTTTTTCCATCCAAAGTTAACAAAGCGAAAGAGACAAGGAAACGACATTTGGGAGATTGGAAACATGTGAAGGAGGAAGAAGAAGAGAAGGGAGGAGGAGGAGAAGAAGAATAAGAAGAAGGTATGATGGAGAAATGAAAGGAGAATGAGAAAAAAAGGTAAGAGAAGGCAGATGAAGTGAACGGAGAATTGAAGTAGGATGAGTTGAGGAAAAGGAGGAGGAGAATGGGAATGAGAAAGAGGAGGAAGAGAAGAAAGAAGGTATGATGAAGAATTGGGAGAAGAAGAATGAGGAAAAAAAGGACATGAGTAAGAAGTAGATGAACTAAACGGTGAATTGAAAGAAGATGGGATGAGGAGAATGACGACGAAGAAGAAGAAAGCAGGAGGTAGAGGCAGATGAAGAAGTAAACAGAGAATTGAGAGGGGAGGAGGATGAGCTGAGGAAAAGGAGGAGGACAATGAAGAAGAAAAAGAGGAGGAAGAAGAAGAGGAGGTAGATGAAGAAGTAAACGACGAATTGAAAGAAATAAAATGTGATGTGAAAAGGAAAAACAAACAAGACATTTGAAGACAATGTTGAGAAAATTGTTCGGACAAAATGCAGAGATATTGTCGAGATAAATGTTCATTGTCGGATATAAACGGTGACAGGAGGACAGGGCAAATGATGACAGGAAGGAACAAGGGGTCGGAATACGTGCCAGAGCAGTCAAAGTGTCAATAGAAACAGAAATGAAGAAAAGGCTGCTGTTGGATCTGCTACTTTTACTGCTGCCTTTCTTGAGAGGACTTCAGAGATAGATGTTGAAGGGAGAAGAGGAAGACCTAAGAAGAGATGGAACAATTGTGTACGTCAAGACCTGCGAGAAAAAGGACTGAATGGAAACGAAGACCATAAGAAGATTGACCCAAAATGCGGACTAACATGAAGTTCAAAAAGAGGTAATCCGGGGTTGAGAATGTTCATCTGATAGAAACTTGAATATGATTTCACGTCACCATTTATTATGTGCTACTTTCCAAGGAAGAAAATGGGGATATAAAGCACCTCCTTGAGAAAAGTTAACATGAAACCCGCATGTATAATAAAAACATCTCCGAGAGCTTCGCTTCTATTCCAAATCTACGCAAAGAAGCTTAGAAAATAGGAAATGATGTCAAGTTATTAGACGGAGCATATTTTCCAAGCGCAACTTGTATGTCAAAGAAGATAAAGTTTTTACGCTTCTTATGAACCCGAGCGTTAATTTAATCAAACCATCTTTCCACGTTCCACCGCCTCAACTCGCCTTGTTATTGTTTTCTTTTTGGTGTTTTTCTTTCCCTCTTCTCTCTTGGTCTGCTCCCATTTTTTCCTCATGGTTCCCATTTTTTCCCTCGTTTCAAGGTTACTTGGAAGGAATATTAGGGGGATTTTTCGCTTTCCTCCTTCTCCTTCTTTGGAAATATTTCTCGTGTCTGGCGTTTTCTTAGAGACTTGTGTTTTGGTCGATTTAATTTCGAGGGTATACAGACGAGGCAATACTCTATGGCAGATAATTTTCTGGGGAATGACTGCAATTTCTTTTTGCAGGGATGTGTTCTTTCAGTTCTTTGTTAAGGCACTATTTAGGGTATCTCTTTTTCAACCAAGTTTGTGGGATCTTCTTTTATTAGCAGAATCTTCTTTGTCTGCCTTTTTTTCGTCAAATTTCGTGTTTCCTAATGGTGTCGCTTTTATTGTGGAATATAAGTACATACTCGTAACCCTTTTGGGCTATCTTTTTCTCCACTCAATGATTTTCAGCAATCGTTCCATTATCCATTCCTAATGTTCTACTTATGTCTCTCAGATTGTTATCGTGTAGGTATGGTAGATATCTCCCTTTATCCTCGATTTGCTTTCTACATTTCTAATGTTCTCCTCGTCCATTTACATATCTTCTGTGGAATTCAATGTTTTCTTCACAACCCGAATAGCAAAAATGATAAACAAAAACAAGAACAACGCCAACAACAACAACAACAACAAACGGTAATAAGAAGATCTGTAGGTACCTACGTTACCCACTAATACCCGAATAGTTGTTAACGACCAACGTGTACTGTTTCTTTAAGCAGATTAGCTTTCGAAATGCTGGCACTCTTCCGATGTCAGAGAGCCAAAAATGGAAAGCACTATAGGAATCCTCGGATTATTTCTCTATTAAAATATTAAGGAGCTCTCTGGTTGAGGAACAGCAGAGAGCAAAAAACAGAAGGATTAGCTGCAGGGCCGTCAACAGGGGAATCTTTTTTCCGGCTTGGTTTTTCTATCATTTTCATAGGTTTGGTTTTTCAGGAGACTTGACTCCGCACTACTAAAAGTCGTGCGACAATGCTTCTAAAGGTGCCATAGAGACCAAGTTGCACGACCCGGTGGCATTCCGACCATCGCGAACGAAGTCAAATTTACTCCACACAACTGTTAAAAAATTAAAATAAAGTCTACAAAGAAAACATTTTAAAAGAATTTGAAACACACTGAAAGTACTCGCGACCATACTGCTCTCGAAGCGACGAGCGACGCTTCTAAAGTTTTTTTTGAGGCCAAGTTGCACGACCCGGTGGCATTCCGACAATCGCGAACGAAGTCAAATTTACTCCTCACAACTGTTAAAAAATTAAAATAAAGTCTACAAAGAAAACATTTTAAAACAATTTGAAACACACTGAAAGTACTCGCGACCATACTGCTCTCGAAGCGACGAGCGACTGTGTGTCGAAGATCGGAATGTCACCTTGCTACGAGCCTCGTTGTCTTGAAATATTTTACGAGGGCCCCTCATTATCAGAGTTACCCGGAGGCCCGGTGAAGCTATGAACGACCCTGTATAACTAAGAAAGTTTCTCCTTATTGTGTTGTTACTGTTACTGATGTATGTCAAGTGAATAATTAAGTCGCTTACCTTTGGGAAGCCAGTCACACTCAAACTTAACTACTGGGACACATTAGCGTAATCCTTTCCAGTCTTTCTACTAGTGTTTACGTTTTCTTTCCAAGTTCTCTAACTTTTATCTGGTACTCCCTAGTACATACAGTAAACATTTGTTTCGCAACAGTTGTGGACAGTTGTGCAACTGTCGCGAAAAAAATGTTGATCAAGTTTAAAGATACAATCTAGGATTTAGTCACTCATTTAGCTCATATTGTCACAGATTTTACGTAATAGCTCCACTAAAAGACGAGAAAAAGCTTTCAGAAACACCTACAAGTCTGGGGAGTAAAAAAAGTTGCTGGGTTGTTCCAAAAACATTTCTGAATTGTTGAGAAACAATGTTTCTTAGAAACAAAATAATTTTGATGAAAATGTGGCTGCTGTCTACCTGCTAGGCATTAGACTAAAGGTAAATGCCACACATTTTTCCCGTCAACATAATTTTAACCTTCTTAAAGAAGAGTTTTTCCCGGAAATCCTCCTCAGCGTTAGAAATCTTCTTGCCGAAGAAATCTCATTACGTTTTAATCTCCGGTGAAAATGTCAAAGTCGCTCCTGAATTATTAAATCGGAGGGAGTTTTTTTTTTCTGAAGAAAAAAGGATAGTTTATCATCCCAATGAAGAGTCTCTGAGTCTTGTTTACCTGGCATGGTGGCATGTTTACTTGGCATGTCCTGGCATATTTACATGGCATCTCCTGGCATGTTTGCGTGTCGTTGGTGACAATTTGCATCAGGGAACATATGATGAAGTGTTCAATGAATCCTCTTGGGTCACACCAGGTTGATTTTCGGGATTGCATTTTTAACTAAAATTTCCTTTAAGGATGAGTTATTTATTTCTCGGCAAAGTCACAACTTTGGGTCGGGGTTGTGTTTTTTGGGTCTTGTGGGTCACTAGGAAGCTTTTCGCTATGAAAACTCGTTGCCTGACAAGTACAGTCAGTAACACGGATCCGAAAAATTTTCGTTTGTTCGTTATTAGTTGCTGAATAGTGGAGACTGTAGACCAATTACTTAGACTATACCTATTAGATCTAGACTGAGTTTCATGTTGATTTTAACAATGCTGCAGGGTTTCAGTGTGATATATCAGCTATGTATTCTATCAAGCTCACTAGATAGTTACAGGGAGTTCGAAAGTTTTTGTACCAAACTTATACGGGTTTGAGTTAAAATGAGAATTTTTTGCTCTAAGAAAAGGGCTTCGTAAATGCCACTTTGAACCCCTGTAGCTCAAATTCAGAGCATTTGCGGATCGCTAAAGGTAATATTTTCAGAGAATTGTGCAGGTTTCAATAAAGTGGTGCAATGTTGAAGTGTTGAGATAAAAGGACTACATACACGGATATAAAGGGACTGCAAGACTACATACATACATGTTTGACGGACACAGTCTAAATAACATATTTTCCAGACCGACTCAAGCTGGTTGAGATCTGAGATGAATGGAAGTACGGGGGTAGCTTGGCACTTGTCACGGAATGCTGGGCAAAAAAGCTAGCAGATATACTAACATCAGTGACGTTCATTTATTTAATTTTTATTTTATTTTATTTTTTATTTTATTATTATTATATTATTTTTTTTCGCGCCCATTGTTGGAATTTTGCACCGAAGATGGCGGAATAAAAAATATTATGAATGAAGAATATTCTCATCTCATTTCAAGATTTAATATCGCAGTGTTTATCCGGGTACATTCCTGAACCTCTGACTTCTGTAAGAACGGGAGCAAAGAGAAAGAAGGGCAGCAAAGAGAAAGAAAGAAGGGAAGCAAAGAGAAAGAGCAAAGAGGTCGAGAGAAAAGGTAGAAGGAACAAAGCAAAGACGTTTCGAAGGAGTGGAGGGCGAGATTTAATATTAAATAACGTGATGGAGATTGCTGATTGCTGGTTAGTTATTTATTAAAAGGACCTCCTTTCTTTTGACTTCCTTGGTTAGCATTTGTGTCTCTGGAACATTTTCTTTAAAGGTCTTGGGGTTAAGTTTCGTTTTTGGTTGAGGGAAATGTTTTGGAATGACATCGCAAAAATGCTGTCAAATTTTCACTTTTTTTTTATTTCATTATTTACTTTGCTTAGGCATTTATTTCTTTTGGTAACAAAGGAACTTTGGTTTACCACTTTTGTTTTGCTGAATAAATTTGGTCGTAATTATTTTAGCAATGGAAATTTTTGGGTATTTTAATAAACACCAAATTTGGGAGAATTGAGGCCTTTCCCCTGACTTCTCCTTGTTTATAATCTGTTGGCAAATTGCGGTTGAAACAAGCTCTTCAGCAATAAGTGAGTAGAGAAGATCCTGTTTGATGAGACAGGCCGTATTTAGCCCCCCCCCCCTCCCGTCTCGAGCTTCATTTTTCTCCTTTACTGTACGTCAAGGTCGAAAAATTTGGGGTCCAGGAGGCCCGGCCACCCCCCCCCCCCCCCACACCCCCCCTCCCAAAAGCTTAATTTTCCACTTGCACTGTGGGTCATAACAGTCATACTCCGAAAATTTTGGAGCATCCACTCCCCGTCCATTTGTGTTTGGACCTCCCCCCTCGACAAAATCCTGGATACGGCCTTGTGATGAGAATATGGTAATGTGAATAAAATCTCTTTTGATAGATTAGTCAGAAATCAAGTTGTATCCAAATCCAGCTTTTGTAGCTGACATACAAGAGTACTTATACCTACCAAACAATCAGTTACGACATAATTGTACCTACAAAAACGGAATAAAACTCCCCTTTCTCCCAATGTCTCCAACAGCCTTTTACCATTCTAATAGAGAAACTGTACCTTTTACCATTCTAGAGATCGTTTAGAGAATATCAAACAAGTCAGGTCTATTTCAGGCTACATGATGTTGGTAATAATTTTTTTCCATCCAAAGTTAACAAAGCGAAAGAGACAAGGAAACGACATTTGGGAGATTGGAAACATGTGAAGGAGGAAGAAGAAGAGAAGGGAGGAGGAGGAGAAGAAGAATAAGAAGAAGGTATGATGGAGAAATGAAAGGAGAATGAGAAAAAAAGGTAAGAGAAGGCAGATGAAGTGAACGGAGAATTGAAGTAGGATGAGTTGAGGAAAAGGAGGAGGAGAATGGGAATGAGAAAGAGGAGGAAGAGAAGAAAGAAGGTATGATGAAGAATTGGGAGAAGAAGAATGAGGAAAAAAAGGACATGAGTAAGAAGTAGATGAACTAAACGGTGAATTGAAAGAAGATGGGATGAGGAGAATGACGACGAAGAAGAAGAAAGCAGGAGGTATTAGAGGCAGATGAAGAAGTAAACAGAGAATTGAGAGGGGAGGAGGATGAGCTGAGGAAAAGGAGGAGGACAATGAAGAAGAAAAAGAGGAGGAAGAAGAAGAGGAGGTAGATGAAGAAGTAAACGACGAATTGAAAGAAATAAAATGTGATGTGAAAAGGAAAAACAAACAAGACATTTGAAGACAATGTTGAGAAAATTGTTCGGACAAAATGCAGAGATATTGTCGAGATAAATGTTCATTGTCGGATATAAACGGTGACAGGAGGACAGGGCAAATGATGACAGGAAGGAACAAGGGGTCGGAATACGTGCCAGAGCAGTCAAAGTGTCAATAGAAACAGAAATGAAGAAAAGGCTGCTGTTGGATCTGCTACTTTTACTGCTGCCTTTCTTGAGAGGACTTCAGAGATAGATGTTGAAGGGAGAAGAGGAAGACCTAAGAAGAGATGGAACAATTGTGTACGTCAAGACCTGCGAGAAAAAGGACTGAATGGAAACGAAGACCATAAGAAGATTGACCCAAAATGCGGACTAACATGAAGTTCAAAAAGAGGTAATCCGGGGTTGAGAATGTTCATCTGATAGAAACTTGAATATGATTTCACGTCACCATTTATTATGTGCTACTTTCCAAGGAAGAAAATGGGGATATAAAGCACCTCCTTGAGAAAAGTTAACATGAAACCCGCATGTATAAAAAAAACATCTCCGAGAGCTTCGCTTCTATTCCAAATCTACGCAAAGAAGCTTAGAAAATAGGAAATGATGTCAAGTTATTAGACGGAGCATATTTTCCAAGCGCAACTTGTATGTCAAAGAAGATAAAGTTTTTACGCTTCTTATGAACCCGAGCGTTAATTTAATCAAACCATCTTTCCACGTTCCACCGCCTCAACTCGCCTTGTTATTGTTTTCTTTTTGGTGTTTTCTTTCCCTCCTCTCCCTTGGTCTGCTCCCATATTTTCCTCATGGTTCCCATTTTTTCCCTTAGAATGTTCATCTGATAGAAACTTGAATATGATTTCACGTCACCATTTATTATGTGCTACTTTCCAAGGAAGAAAATGGGGATATAAAGTACCTCCTTGAGAAAAGTTAACATGAAACCCGCATGTATAATAAAAACATCTCTGAGAGCTTCGCTTCTATTCCAAATCTACGCAAAGAAGCTTGACGGGAAAAATGTGTGGCATTTACCTTTAGTCTAATGCCTAGCAGGTAGACAGCAGCCACATTTTCATCAAAATTATTTTGTTTCTGAGAAACATTGTTTCTCAACAATTCAGAAATGTTTTTGGAACAACCCAGCAACTTTTTTTACTCCCCAGACTTGTCGGTGTTTCTGAAAGCTTTTTCTCGTCTTTTAGTGGAGCTATTACGTAAAATCTGTGACAATATGAGCTAAATGAGTGACTAAATCCTAGATTGTATCTTTAAACTTGATCAACATTTTTTTCGCGACAGTTGCACAACTGTCCACAATTGTTGCGAAACAAATGTTTACTGCATGTACTAGGCAAGACAATTTGCGAAAGTTGGGAGTACCAGACTGTCGGTGTTTCTGAAAGCTTTTTCTCGTCTTTTAGTGGAGCTATTACGTAAAATCTGTGACAATATGAGCTAAATGAGTGACTAAATTCTAGATTGTATCTTTAAAGTTGATCAACATTTTTTTCGCGACAGTTGCACAACTGTCCACAACTGTTGCGAAACAAATGTTTACTGTATGTACTAGGGAGTACCAGATAAAAGTTAGAGAACTTGGAAAGAAAACGTAAACACTAGTAGAAAGACTGGAAAGGATTACGCTAATGTGTCCCAGTAGTTAAGTTTGAGTGTGACTGGCTTCCCAAAGGTAAGCGACTTAATTATTCACTTGACATACATTTCGTCGTTTACTTCTTCATCTACCTCCTCTTCTTCTTCCTCCTCTTTTTCTTCTTCATTGTCCTCCTCCTTTTCCTCAGCTCATCCTCCTCCCCTCTCAATTCTCTGTTTACTTCTTCATCTGCCTCTAATACCTCCTGCTTTCTTCTTCTTCGTCGTCATTCTCCTCATCCCATCTTCTTTCAATTCACCGTTTAGTTCATCTACTTCTTGCTCATGTCCTTTTTTTTCTCATTCTTCTTCTCCTCCCAATTCTTCAGCATACCTTCTTTCTTCTCTTCCTCCTTTTCCTCAACTCATCCTATTTCAATAGTCCGTTCACTTCATCTGCCTTCTCTTACCCTTTTTTCTCATTCTCCTTTCATTTCTCCATCATACCTACCTTCCTCTTCTTCTCCTTTCTCTTCTCCTCCTCCTCCTTTCCCTCCCTTTTTGCTGTTCTTGAGGGATGTGCAATTTGGAAACCATGACCAACAGCTTACCTTGACCATTACAGTCAATACCTACATAGTAAGTACATTTCACGAACTTGATTAACAACACACGTTTTATACCTGCAACAGAAGAATCAGTACATATGTTAGTTTTTTGGGTCAAAATTCACGTAATTAGGTAGCATAAAATTACGTACATAGACCATTGGGATTATTAGGAAAGACAAATAGGTAATACAATGTGTCGAAATTTTCAAGAGTGATCGATATTCAGTGATTGATTTCATGACTGGAGATGCAAAGAGGTTAACTCACATTCAACCTCTTGAGAGCATAATATGTGTATCTTGTATGGTGAATTGATCGAAAAAATGGATGTACCTACTTACCAACCACAAAACCAATACATTACAACACATCTGAAAGTTTGATAATAATCTTCGTGCTTTGTTTGTTCTACAATAATCCACAAGCGGTTCACTCCCTGAACTCTTCGTCACTCCACACTCCATTAATCCTATAACACGGGGAATGCCCAGAGAAGTTCAGAGCCTGATTCGGTCCGAGGCTAATTTCCAGAGTAGGCCCTAATCCCTAATTACAAGAACATTAGTATTACCTAATATGGGTTATTTCATCCGACTTCGTGTGTCATAATGCTGTACATAGTGTCGATCTTCCTGGTATATGTATTAGAGTTCAGGAACCCAGTCGCCCGATTGGGCTTCCTGTGTTTCTTTCTCCGTGTACGAAGTGCTGATTCCGGGGCCTCTTTGAAGACCCCGCCCCCAGAGGCAATCGGGATAAACCCCCTGAGCCCGGCCCTGGTTATACCCACGGGTTTATTTGCTCTTCTCCATGTTCCACTGCTGGATATTAATCACTCCAACCTGGGCTGAACCCGCCAGCCAAATTACAACAATAAGTCAGAAGCCAAATTCCTCCAAACCAATTCGGTTCATTGTTAATCCGGTACATTGTTAATCCCACTCCATGCTGTCTTTACCGTATACCAAATGAACCAAATCTTAGCATGATGTCTAAATTTGGTGCACGATTGAGCTGTGGTTTTGGTATTCCACGGGAAAAGGTGGCAATTTGTTTCGAAGGTGTGAACCCGTGAATTCTGGCGTTGACGTTTGAAGAATTATGAGGTGCAGTGTAGGTATTGCTTACCCAGTGGTGTATAGGGTGTGTGGAAGTTATTGTGCGAAACTGAAATGGGTGATTTATTGGATTGTAATATGACTTATTTTCCCATGAACAGGGGTGTAGTGTAGTGCGTTATTTAGACTGTGGCCACTTTGGCCGTTGAACGTGTAGGTATGTAGTCTTGTAGTCCCTTTATCTCAACAGTTCAATATTGGATGATTTTATTCAAATTTGAAATCCGCAAATGTTCAGAATTTGAGCTATAGGGGTTCAAAGTGGCATTTCCATATTTACGAAGCCCTTTTCATGGAGCAAAAAGTCTCATTTTAACACAATTAAACCCGCATACCGGCGTGAACGACCAGGTATTCCAGTGTTAAATAGGTACATAGGTACTGATTTTCTCTAATCACGATCGAATAAACTACGGGCTAAAAAATTCCCGGAGGGACGGACCCAGCTTGTTTGCCCAGCATTCCGTGACAAGTGCCAAGCTACCCCCGTACTTCCATTCATCTCAGATCTCAACCAGCTTGAGTCGGTCTGGAAAATCCAGAAGAACGCGATTGGTAGATGGTCACCCAACCGGATACTAACCTCACTCAGCGTTGCTTAATTTCAGTGATCCACTGAGAAATGCTGTATTTAACTTGCTATCGCTGCTGGTAGTGCAAAGATGACGAAGGTTTTGAAAATCTTACTGAAAGCACAAAGGTTTCTCACACCTTGACCTTCCTAGCACTCAAAGACTCAAGAGGTGGCCTGTACATTACTCGTGAACAGTGCACGGGTACCAAAGGTAATAAAATTTTATTAAATTTCTCTGGTTTGTGGTATTAGAGACATTTTTTTTTCGGGATAACTAGGACAGGATCGATTCCGCATGAGTGTACTGGTTGCTAAAAATGCAATATTTTTTGCCGAAAAGGAAAGAAGAACCTGTCGGAAATGAAGCAATAACGGATGTATGATTTACGTAGCGCTGGCTGTCGGGCTGAATAGTGTCCAGACAAACTGTCTGATTGCTTTTCTCGACATTGATTCTCCTTTTTTTCATCCCGTCTAAATCTCAACCCTGAAGATATTGTTAGAGAAGAGAGCCCCAGATATTGCTTACTTTCCGTGTTCAGCTATTTTTAGTTTCTCCAATGATTCGCTGCAGCTATTGTAAAGTTCATATTAGCCCCAGATATTGAAGGTAGAGTATAGATATGAGAGATTTCTGTGAATTGAATATAAATCCCCTTTCTAGAATTCAAGACAGTTTCTACAAATCCCTTCTAGAAAAACTTTTCCGTTCAACTAGAATATCGATTGTCCTCCAATGATGAAAAGAGAAATAAATAGGTACCTCAATAAATAAATGGGTATCTCAGTCAGCCTTTTGAAGGGTAGCGCTGGCTGTCGGGCTGAATATTGTCCAGACAAACTGTCTGATTGCTTTTCTCGACATTGATTCTCCTTTTTTTTCATCCCGTTTAAATCTCAACCCTGAAGATATTGTTAGAGAAGAGAGCCCCAGATATTGCTTACTTTCCGTGTTCAGCTATTTTTAGTTTCTCCAATGATTCGCTGCAGCTATTGTAAGTTCATATTAGCCCCAGATATTGAAGGTAGAGTATAGACATGAGAGATTTCTGTGAATTGAATATAAATCCCCTTTCTAGAATTCAAGACAGTTTCTACAAATCCCTTCGAGAAAAACTTTTCCGTTCGACTAGAATATCGATTGTCCTCTAATGATGAAAAGAGAAATAAATGGGTACCTCAATAAATAAATAAAATAATGGATATCTCAGTCAGACTTTTGAAGGTCTGTTCCACACATGCAGTAGGTAGATAGAAATGAGATAGTAAGGTAGACACACTAGGAGTTGGTCGGCAAGACAGAGAGGAAGTAAAATAGGGTAGGAGAACCAGAAGTCGGTCGGCAGGATAGTCAAGGGAATGGTAGGTAATGAGGGCAGTAGTAGGTCTCTATCATAGTGGAGGAGTAAGGCGGGGTGGTTATAGTGCGTGCTCCTGACATATTTGCTGAAAATTAGTAGGTACATAGACGAGTGCCTTTCTCACCCCCCTACGCCACCCCCCTAATCCCCCCCATACTATTGAGTGGTCTGATAGGGTCGTCGGGGTAGGGGTTGATCTGATAGTAGATAGGGGATAGGGTCGGTTGGGTGGCGGTCGGGGTGGTAGGTCTGATGGCAGACATGGGTAATCCCCCCCATACTATTGAGTGGTCTGATAGGGTCGTCGGGGTAGGGGTTGATCTGATAGTAGATAGGGGATAGGGTCGGTTGGGTAGCGGTCGGGGTGGTAGGTCTGATGGCAGATATGGTGCGTGGGTGGTCGAAACATTGATTATGTGATTAATGTTTATGTTAACTTTAGGAGCGACGGATAAAGAAAGGCAGAAGGAGGAAGACTCAGGGAAGGAGTAAATAAACGGGAAAGTAGGAGGATGGACGAATGAGTGAGAGGAGAGGGGAGAGAGAGCAAGAAGACCAGAGAGAAGGGAGGGGAGGAAGAGAAAGGAGGAGGGAGGGAGGGGCAAAACTAGTCTACTGAAATCAATAGAAGACCAATTTCTATAGATGAATTTCTAGATTTCTTCTTCTAGATGCAGTAGGTAGATAGAAATGAGATAGTAAGGTAGACACACTAGGAGTTGGTCGGCAAGACAGAGAGGAAGTAAAATAGGGTAGGAGTACCAGAGAAGTCGGTCGGCAGGACAGTCAAGGGAATGGTAGGTAATTAGGACAGTAGTAGTTCTCTATCATAGTGGAGGAGGAGTAAGGCGGGGTGGTTACAGTGCGTGCTTCTGACATATTTGCTGAAAATTAGTACATAGACGAGTGCCTTTCTCACCCCCCTACGCCACCCCCCTAATCCCCCCCATACTATTGAGTGGTCTGATAGGGTCGTCGGGGTAGGGGTTGATCTGATAGTAGATAGGGGATAGGGTCGGTTGGGTGGCGGTCGGGGTGGTAGGTCTGATGGCAGACATGGGGCGTGGGTGGTCGAAACATTGATTATGTGATTAATGTTTATGTTAACTTTAGGAGCGACGGATAAAGAAAGGCAGAAGGAGGAAGACTCAGGGAAGGAGTAAATAAACGGGAAAGTAGGAGGATGGAAGAATGAGTGAGAGGAGAGGGGAGAGAGAGCAAGAAGACCACAGAGTAGGGAGGGGAGGAAGAGAAAGGAGGAGGGAGGGAGGGGCAAAACTATAAGCCTACTGAAATCAATATTAGGACCAATTTCTATAGATGAATTTCTAGATTTCTACTTCTACAGATGGAATTGAGTTTAGAGTTAGGATTGGAATAGGTAAAGTTCGAAAGCTCACAGAAAATTTAGCAGGAACTTTCTGTTACGCAAATTAGTTTAGTGCTTCTTTAACTTCATCTTCATGTTAGTATAATTTGCCTGCTACTTATTCTGTTCACTTGTGAGGCTCATTAGTGGGGTGAATTTAAAGTTTGAGTTTCCTAGTTTGTCTCCAATCTCCAGTGTCGACTTTCTTGTGCTGTCGCGCCCTATAGTAACTGCTGAAGTTTTTAGTTACAGGGGTTTTCCGCTCCATTTGGCAAGCTACCCGCCCACTCACAATAACTTCACCCAGCCTGAATGGGCCGGGAAAAGCCGACAGCACACGATTGTCCAGATGGTCACCTATCCGGATACTAACCACGGGGAACGTTGCTTAACTTCAGTGATCCATTGGGGAACGGGGAACCAAGTACGAATTCGTAAAACGCGGTCTCAGGATGTTTTGCTATGAAATGGAAAAATCCGCCCCGGGCGGGAATCTAACCTCTGACCTAGCGCTTACAAGGCAGACGCGCTACTCTCCAACCTACTTGCCAACAAACTTAGGTATGTCTCGAAGTTATTGCTTACTTTTGTATAAGGAAAGTAAACATTGCTGATTACCTAATCTTCTCATTTCTGTATTCCAGTGTCCGAAACCAGTGATCTCTGCCGTGCATGGAGCTTGCATTGGGGGAGGTATGAGCTTGATCACAGCAGCAGACATAAGATATGCGACCAAAGATGCGTGGTTTACGTTGAAAGAAGTTGACATAGGTAAGTGGAAGACCTAGTACATCGTCCCGAAGAGAGAGTAGACAAAAAGCCAGCCGTGAGAACGAATCTTATCTGTTTGGAATAAAATCCGCCCCGAGCGGGAGTTGAACCCGTGACCTAGCGCTTATAAGGCAGACATACTACCCTTCAAGCTAACTAGGTGTGCTAAAAGTATGTTTAATGGGTGTCCTCGCCAAAACTTTTGTCTCACGAATTTACTGGCTGAACTGCGGCCTGTTCTTGAGGCAACTTTGTACGTCACAATTCTCAATATTTTGACGTCATTGAAACTACGATAATGGGTATGAAATGTTTCTAAAGATTTTTATCCTGTAATATTACGTAATAATATCGTGACATTTGCAAATTTCTTTCTGGAATTGGGGCCTGGTTTCAACCGTGTTCTGTTTGTTTTCAGGTTTAACCGCAGATGTTGGCGCTCTGCAAAGACTTCCCCGTATCATAGGCAATCAAAGTTTGCATGCTCTCCGTTCCAATCCATTTTCATTCTTACCTAAAAATAGCTGCCGCGTGTTTGTGCGTGGGTTCTCATTCCAAAAGTTCTAAACAATCTAAACGCGGAACAGAATTTAACTCAACCAAAAAACCTATGGATTTCATCCTAAACTGATAAAGTTCGTTCTCGGAACGCCTGGGTTTCTTCTATCCTGTCTTCCTTCGTTCCATCTATCGTTTTCGGGACGATAAGACCTTAGCAGTTACAGTTTACAGTTCCCTCTATCAAACTTCTTTACAGAGGCAAAAATTTGCACACTTCAAATAAGTGCAAATCTCTTACCTCTTAGTAAAAGGCTTTTACGCTATTTTTGTGTTTTTAAAAAGGGACTTTAGGCTGTTTAGTGATTTTTGAATTTTTTGGAGGGGCTTTAAAATTTTTGAAGTGCCACACTCTCGGAAAATTCTCAGAAATTTCCGAGGCACCCTTTCGGCCCCGATTAAAATCAGGAGGTCAAACACATGTTAAGAGTAAACAAAAATACAGAGTGGGCCAAAAGTTGGGAAATCTATCTTTTTGTCTCTTTGTTCAGCCGTAGAAGAAACTTATTCACCGGTTTTCATACTTTTGGTCCCCCCCTGTATACTAACGGCAATTAGTGCTGTAATGTTGAGTGAGTGAAGTGCCGTACGGGTATTTGAAATCAGTGGCGTGTCGTGAGGTTACAGTTTGCCGGTAACATATGCAAATTACAAAACCATCGACCATCACAGAAAAATACTATTCTCAATTTTCAGTGAGGGTCAATACTATGGTGCGAGCTATGGCCATTGGCCAAGGCTCCGTTGAGAACGCTTCTATTCATTCTTCTTCTTTTTCTTCGCCTTTTCCCGTGTACAGACGGGGTCGGCGTTTTTCGTCAGCCTCTCAATCAGCCCTAACTAGGGTGATTGCTTTGGGCTGACATTTGATTTCGGCTACAAATTTTACGAGCGGATGCCCTTCGCAATCAACCTTTGCCATTTCTTTAGCAAGGGAAATTCAGGCTGGTCTACTCCCTGTTTTAAGTCCCCCAGCCAAACTAAGCTGGTCTACTCCCTGTTATCCTGTCTTCCTTCTCTCTTCGATTTCGGGACGATAAGACCATAGCAGTTACAGTTCCCTCTGTCAAACCTCTTTAAAAAAAAGTATTCCCAGTTGGTATGTCAAAAGATCGTTCTGCACGCAACTAGTTTTTCGAACCGGACTGGAATCTTATCGTGGATCGAGATTCGAGACACGATAAGACCTAGGAATGCAACGAGAGCGGATTTGAGATAATCGGACACATTAATGAATGAAAACGAGAAACGATCCGGCCGGGAAGGACCACAACTTCACAGCTTGTAGAGAAATGATTGTGTATAGAGAGAAGGGAAAGTTGTGCCACCGGCTTTATAGGCCGATTATTTTTACAGTAGGGGTTGAATGGAAAGGAATGCCCCAGGAATTAACGCCGCCCCTTACTGCTTGTCCACTAGGAGCACCATAGACCCTGGACCATCGACCCGAGCCTAGACTTTGGACCATCAACCTGAGCCTAGACCTCGAACCATCGACCTGAGCCTAGACCTCGAACCATCGACCTGAGCCTAGACCTTGAACCAGCGACCTGAGCCTAGACCTCGAACCATCGACCTGAGCCTAGACCTCGAACCATCGACCTGAGCCTAGACCTTGAACCATCGACCTGAGCCTAGACCTCGAACCATCGACCCAATCCTAGACTTTGGACCATCGACCCAATCCTATACTTTGGACCATCGACCCTCGTACCAGGGTGTCCATAACGGAGCTTAGAACCTCCTGCTTTTTGAGATACACTTGAGACTTGAGGATCCTCGCATCAAAGAATCATGCTAGTCGGATCAATGTCGGGCGGTCGCGCGACTTTTCCGCCACTCTGTTTCTTCCTTCTCTCTTCGATTTCGGGACGATAAGACCATAGCAGTTACAGTTCCCTCTGTCAAACCTCTTAAAAAAAAAAAAAAACTTAGCAGGCTGTTCGGATTTTAACCGTTTGCCCCTACACCTAAGCCTCAGGGTGGGCCTTTAGCTTACGTCTTTAGTCCTTTGAGAACTTTTTATTTAGGCCCTTCTTAAAAATCCTTCAATCTTTGCTTGGATTTCAGGCGGACTACAATTCAGCCATGATGCAAGGCGAAGACTTTCTAAACGCCGCAATGTCCCAGGCAACCAAAAGTCCCCCACCTATCTTCTCCAAACTTTAAGTCCCCCTTTGTCCATTTGTGATATCAGAACCTTGGTTTGATAAAATCTTGGTTTTAGAACTATGGGATAAATATTTAACCTCGAGACCAAAGGCACACACAATTTCTCAGTCCAAAATTTTTGCATTTCTCACGTGTAGAAATGTTTCAAAAGTTCTAAAAAGAAAACTGCTGTGCCATTGGTCCAATTTTCGCTGCCGAAGGACCTGAAAATACCAAGTTTTGGGTTTGCGTATCATAGGTAATTATTTTGAATGTAAATAATAGGTTAGTTTTGTTTTGTACTTTCTGCTTTCCCTTGTTTATTTATAAACTTAATCAAAAGTAATGAAAATCAAAAATTATTGGCAATGGGAAAGCAGAAAGTATATGGAATCTATTTGTTTTTAGCCACAACTTTTAGCATTTTTTTATACGTTCTAAAATACAATTTTATTGAATTTGTTATATGAAAAAAAATCAAGCGTCTCGTTTTTAATAGTGTCTTAGGCTTTGTAGGTTGTTGCCAAATAAAATGTGGAATAATTTACACCTAACCCTCAAATAAAACACGAAATTCCATGCCTCGACTGGAATTGAACCCGCACTCTTCTATCTACCAGGCAACCAGCGAGTCAGGTTATCTAGGTATAACTTGCTAACTTTTTTGTCAACCCGAAAAAAAAAAAAAAAAAAAAAAAAAAAAAAAAATGCGGCTGAAAGCTTGAGCAACGAGCAACGTAGGTACATATTTCTCTCGGGACATACTTCTTCTTTTTCAAGGCGAAAACGGAGAAACGTGCTTCACTGCTCCTTCCTAATTTTCTCTTTTTTTCTCCTTTCTTCCCTCTTTTTCCCCTCCTCTTCTCTTTTTCCCCTCTTCTCCCTTTTTTCCCTCCTAATTTTCTCTTTTCCTTCACGCGTTTCGTTGTGGGGAATCCCTTATCTGTGCGCGCCCTAATACCCTGCTCTAAACCATAACCACTCTATTTCTTATCCATAGTTTCTTTAACCATTTCTTATACGTACCTACATACCTATGCACTTTTTTTTCCTTTTCTCAACCAGTCTTGAGTAGCGTGTGCAGTATGCACGTATAGGTAAACTGTGGTTGATCGACATCGAATGAAATACACGAACAGTCGACCGGAGTCGACAAAAACACATCCCCATAATAAAAACTTGAGTGGAAAACATATTAGGTAGGTACCTATGTAGGTATGTTTGTCAAATGTCGTCCGGACAAACCGTTTGCTGGCATGCTGGCACATTTTTGGCAGATTTTATCCAAATCATTCGTTCCAGCGCTTTTACCAAATTTCATCCACATTTGATGGGTAAACCGTTCAAGAATAAATCAAGAGTTACATATATACGGTGAGGAACTCACTTCATTATTCAAAGATCAGTGTCCAGATCAATGTGACAGCAAAAAAATAGGCATTGTTGTCAAACATGTCACATGTGCAATGGTAGAGAATCTTTAAAAGGGGAAGTTCCTCCGACAGTGAAACAAAGTCAGATAAGGCGATATCCACCTTACCTATTCTGGAATCTAACCTCTGAACTTAGAGCTACATCTGCATTTTAAAAGAGAGAGTTTATCAAAAATAAACCTTCAACTTAATTGCAACAATGTTAGGATTTTCTACAATCTGATTGGTTCCTTCATTTTGGGTTGATGACTCATTGCTGTCACATTGATCTGGATGAACTATAGTATCTTCTACTTCCCTACTATAATACTATAAGGCCAAGTAAACAGACAAAGTCCATAGAGGATGTCTGGCTTATGTTGAACCTTTGTCAGATTATAATTACATTATACACAACATAGCTAGGTCTGGAGTTGTTTACAAAGAGGTAGATAGAGAGAGAGAGAGAGAGAGAGAGAGAGAGAAAGAGGGAGAGAGAGAGAGGGAGAGGAAGAGGGAGAGAGGAGGAGGAGGAGGAAGGGGGAAAGATCTACTAGCTTTTTATTTCTGGCATATTTTTCCTTTCCTTTGTGAGTACATTTCTCTTTGTAAAATCCCTCCCATTTCCTATCCTCTCTCTTTCTCCCTCCCTTTTTTCCGTCTCTCCCACCCTCCCTATCTTCCTTTCTCTATCTCTCCTTTTCTGTCTCATTCTTCCGTCTTCTCTGTTCCCTCTGCTTCATCAGGATTACTCTTTACTGTGTTCCCCAGGGGATGGTGTATGTTAAGAGTACAAGGAAAGTCTCTTTAGTAACCCTTGTTTGTCTCATACAGACCAAAAACGAGGGAAAACTGGATTGTGCTATGTGTATATAATTATACATACTATGTACATTTTATTTGTTATATTGCTTTTGTTAGATAGAGGTTTTCACGGTCTGGCTCTGTTGGATTTTAGGATTTAGGAGACAGCTTAGTCTGGCTGGAGGACCTTAGGCTGACGGGGTGGACCCTGTCTGAACACGGGAAAAAGGGAAGAAGCAGTTAAATGTGGGTTGAACGTTGAACGTCTCTGTATAGGTAACTGCTAAAAGCTTTTTTTTTTTTTTTTAAAGAGGTTTGACAGAGGGAACTGTAACTGCTATGGTCTTATCGTCCCGAAATCGAAGATAGAAGGAAGACAGGATAGGAGAAAGCCAGCCGTTCCGAGAACGAATATTATCCCATCAGAATAAAATCCGCCCCGGGCGGGAATCGAACCCGCGGCCTAGCGCTTACAAGGCAGACGCACTACCAACTAAGCTAACTAGGCTGGCGAAAAGGCTTTTATGAATACTGGTGTTGATTACGCTGGTCCGTTGAATATTACCATTACGAAGAGAAGAGGTATCAAGTCTCAGAAAGCCTACTTTGTGTTTATTTGTTTGTCTTAGCACAAAGGCTGTTCATCTCGAGCTTGCTTCCGACTTATCGACTCCTACTTTCCTGCTTGCATTAAGACGATTTATTGCTCGAAGAGGCGCTGTTACAGTGTTGTTACGCTCGAGACTTGCAATTGTCGTACCAAACTGTTGAAAATGTCGTATTTTTCATAAAATAGTCGTACACTTACATTTTGCATATCTTCATCTTTTTGAAGGGGAAACATAGGACAACTCTTGATAGCACATTACCTTTAGATTGCGGGTTCGATTCCCGCCTTAGAAGGAATTTTCTCACAAAAAAGAGTCCGCACAAAGCACAATTCTAGGACGATATCACCTATGGTGTTAAAGTCTCTAACCAATAATAATAGATAAATATAATAATGGCTAGTAAGCACTAGGCCTCGGGTTCAATTCATACAGGGGTTCTTTTTTTTCAAGAGCATGACTTATGTCTCCTTTTAGAGACGTTTAGAGTTCAGCCATGTTTGATCAGTTTGATCCAGTTTTGTTTCACATTATAAAATACACCTACAGAAGATACATGCAGTGTTGCCACTATTATCGATAGGTACCTCATCAGTCGCCCAAGGTGAAAAAAAATAAAATCAAATCGAAATTTTCGGTTGTTCTATAAAAAAAAAAAAAAAAAAAAAAAAAACTGGTTTTTGGGGCATTTTTTTCACATTTGCTCACACAAATGAGCTCTGATCTTGAAATAAGGAAGTATAGGTTAACATATGGTCCAAATTTTGTGAGATTACATTGAAAATTGACGGAGTTATGATAGGATAGGGGTAAAAATGCGTCGAAATGTTTCGTGTAATATACACACTGGCGTGCTCAGGCCGAAACTTGGCATGGCGCACTGCCGTGCGCCTAGATTCTGTCTTACGACAGGACCTCTCAGTCGTACGTCGTACAATAGGGTGAAAAAGTCGTACAAATACGACTATAATCGTACGCGTAACATCACTGCTGTCTATCCTTTTAAACTTCAGGACCCTTGAGATTCTGTAGGTGTAGGTAACGATTTTAATTTTATTTTCAAGGCATTTAGCTCTATGGAGCGTATTTTGCAAAAACCAATATAGTTAGGCAGACTTCTCGTACTCCTATAAAAATATTAAGGTGCTATTTACCTACATTGTTACACCTTCATGTTTTAATAACCTAGTTTTTATCAGCTTCATTTCTACAGACTGTCTGTTGTTTTTTAGATACCTAAGAGGTAAGTAGGTAGGTATATTGTTGTTTTTTTTTTTTTTTATAGCCTCTATTTTTTATACACATTCCTCTAAAAATACAGAGCTAATTATACAGGCCCGCTACGTATACCTCCTAAGTCTGATGATAAGTTAGGTAAAAGTAAAAAAAAGCAGAAAATAGAGTAAGTAAGTGAGTAAGTAATTAGGTAATTTTCTGGCTATTACTTGATACAATATTTTATCAGCATTATTACTCGTTTTATTACTATTTTTATTACTTATTATGAGAGCGTATTTTGTCGGTAGGACCTAATAGCGCTATATTTGATTTGAAGCGCTTTTTATTCGCGCTTAGGACCTGGCCAGTTTCTAATTAGGTGAACCTCCTGCTATATTTCTTCCATGGTCATGTTGATGTTTGTTTTAGAACCTGCCATCTCATGGACCGTGCATGGTTCTAATTCAGAACTTGCTATCTCATTTTGATTAGATTGGACGACGAAAAGACGAAGAAGAAGAAGAAGAAGAAGAAGAAGAAGAAGAAGAAGAAGAAAAAAAAAATCAATGTCCTATTTTTTCTGAAATTAATAGAGTTTTTTTTTTGTCTTTGAGTTTGTTTGTTTTTCCAATAATTATCATAGCTACAAATAATTACATTTGTTTCAATTGTACCTACAGACCGAATTACTTTGAGTTGTACAAATTAAATATATTATAATCTCTCTTCTGATTTCTGTAATGAAAATCAAAAATTATTGGCAATGGGAAAGCAGAAAGTATATGGAATCTATTTGTTTTTAGCCACAACTTTTAGCATTTTTTTTTATACGTTTTAAAATACAATTTTATTGCATTTGTTATATGAAAAAAATTCAAGCGTCTCGTTTTTAATAGTGTCTTAGGCTTTGTAGGTTGTTGCTAAATAAAATGTGGAATAATTTACACCTAATCCTCAAATAAAACACGAAATTCCATGCCTCGACTGGAATTGAACCCGCACTCTTCTGTCTACCAGGCAACCAACGAGTCAGGTTATCTAGGTATAACTTGCTAATTTTTATGTCAACCCGACCCATTTCTTTCAAGTAATCGATCTAAATTGAAGGGGAAAATTCTATTAAAAAGGTCGATTGTTTCTCTAGCGAATAATCGATTTTTGATTTAAATTGATTCTTTGACATACGACTCTAACTTGGACGACTATGTAATAAATAAATAAGTAATTTTTATGTCAACCCGACCCATTTCTTTCAAGTAATCGATCTAAATTGAAGGGGAAAATTCTATTAAAAAGGTCGATTGTTTCTCTCGCGAATAATCGATTTTTGATTTAAATTTGATTTTTTGATTTCTTTGACACACGACTCTAACTTGGACGACTATGTAATAAATAAATAAATAAGGTAGTAAATTAATGAATTGAATTACCATAATGTGATTGATATAGTACTCATACGGTATTCTGCCCGTGTCTTGATCAACAGCGGTGGACATCATTTCATCAATTTCCTCAGGAGTGAACGGTTCTCCTTCTTCTATCATAAGTTTGGTGAGGTACTCCTTGTCCAGGTAACTCTTGTTGTCTTTGTCCAGGGTGCGGAACGCTTTTAGAAGTTCTTCCGCGGAGGCGGGCTGAAATCTGGAAAATTATTATTAAAAGGAATTTTTTATTTGTGTTAAGCATATTTAAATGTTCGTCACAAATATCGTTCCCCAATTATTACACCTACACGTAAATATGACTTGATTTGGACTCGAATCACCAACCTCCAGATCCACATCCAACGCGTTAACCACGGCACCACTTTTAAATGATATTTTGCCTTAATTTTTTCCTTTATTTCACTTGATTCTTTTGAAAAGAAAATGATTTTGTTCGTAGGTAATCTTAGAAATGGTCTTCCTCTATCTCATTGTTTTATGTCATTCTGAGATTCGAACCGCTGGCTGTCCCGCGTTTTTGAATCCAATGTCCTAACAACTGCGCTAATTACCTGTTCTCACTTATCATACCGGAAACGATAGGTAAGAACCTAGACAGTGCTATGTTCCCAAATTCTGGATTCTCGCAGGTGACTATAATCTCCTGTATATCAGCTTCCGTAGGACAGCCTCCTGTAAGAAGGTCAGCCTCGGTTAGTTATTGGTAATCTGATAGCTAAACGGTGAGCTAACTGTTTGGAAAGTTTATCAGTTTTCGTTCAGTATAAAAACCTTGGAAAATTTCCTACTACGAGATATTCAAAAATTCCATAAGTAATGTCTTGCACATTGCATACACACATAGTTTTCAGGCATTCATACAAATATCTCCCCTCATTGGAAATTTTTGTTGAAGCAAGAAGCAAGGCTTTTTCCATTTTCCCAATCGCCTCTTCAAAATAACATTAATAAATTTTTATGTCGCTACCGAGACTCGAACCCCTGGAGTCCAATGTTATTATATCACAACTTTGGTGGCGTATTGTAGGATTTTCCCAATATCTCAATAATCCTAACATCCAATGTTTACCTACCATGCTGGTACCGGTCGCTATGCGTATTTGTACGTCATAGCAACTCATTTTCCTCACGAGGCTGAGTGGGCCCTGCAATAGCCAGTCACGGAATCAATCATTTGCATAATACAAATTTCTTGACCACCCCCTCCCCCCGGAATCGAACCCGGGTCTCCCGCGTGCAAGGCGAGCGCGGTGACCACTACGCCTGTAAATAATTATGTAGCACATCAAAATAAATGCTCAAAGATTCTTTTGATTGAAATTACAGGTACTCACCGAGAGCTCTCAATACCGTGCCCACTTCACGACAGTCAATGGTTTTGTTACCGGCGTGATCGAAAATGTCAAAGGCGTCCGCGATTTTCTTTTCAAAATCATTCGTAATGTGGACTGGAAAACAAGAATATTCACCAAAAAGGTAGGTAACTACTTAACTCCACCTCCTTTTTTTTTCTCCGCTTTTTGCCGTGTACACAGGAGGTCGGCGTTTTTCGTCAGCCTCTCAATCAGCCCTAACAAAGGTGATTGCTTTGGGCTGACATTTGGTTTTTGGCTACAAATTTTACGAGTGGATGCCCTTCGCACTCAACCTTTGCTATTTCTTTAGCAAGAGAAATTCAGACTGGTATACTCCTTGTTTAAAGTCCCCCAGCCAGACTAACTACCTAACTAGGTATACTTAATCAGTAATTATCGTAATCATTCATTGCAGGACGATTTTTCCCCCAGGTTTTAACTACGTCACTGTATAACAGCTAAGGTTTTTTAGTGACAAAGGTTTTACTCTGCATTCGGCGACAAGTCACCCGTGCCCTCGCGCTTTGGAATGGTCCTAATTCTAAAATCAAAAGTCCTTTGGAATGGTCCTAATTCTAAATCAAAAACTCCTTTGGAATGGTCCTAATTCTAAATCAAAACTCCTTTGGAATGGTCCTAATTCTAAATCAAAACTCCTTTGGAATGGTCCTAATTCTAAAATCAAAACTTCTTTGGAATGGTCCTAATTCTAAAATCAAAACTTCTTTGAATGGTCCTAAGACTGTAGGTTACTCACCTTCTTCAGATAATGACATTGTTTCTTTGCTTGTGATTATTTCTATATTGATTTTAAGTTTATATATGTTGACAATTCCCGTACTGAAAACTGTTACATTATTTCTTATGTCAGCCATGAGTTCATCTCTAGTGACACAATAGCAGTTTTTTTACTGATATAAATAATACCTACATAACTGTTTCATCGATACACTTACATAACTGTTTGGTAAGAGTGGTGGACAATGGTAATACATTTCAAGGTCCTTTTAAGGATCTTAAAGAAAATATGGAAAAATTCGATAGCAATGGGCTGCAATATGTAGTAGGACTAGTAGGAGGCAGAAAATGGTTGAGAGCGGCCCAAGATAGAGAAAAATGACGATTTTGCGATCTGCAACACTGGATAGAAACCAAGCTTGAAACCAAAGGATCCATTATACAGGTGATTCAGGTGGTGATACCTAGAAAATATGGTTTCTCCCAGAGAACTCGCAAAAACCATCAGGCTTACGAGGTTAGCTATAAGGAGAGGCGAACCAGACCAAGGGACCCAGGAGCCCAACCCCAGAAGCCAAATCCAGGACCCAAAACCAGCAGATACCTAACGAAAAAGTATTCCAGTCAGGTCGCCCAAGTTCGGCAACATCCCGAATTCCCGAAACATTCTGATATCCCACACCTTGGAAAAAACTGCGGTCTGTGGCGGAAAATGCTTGAGGCCTAGGTTTCTCAGACCATCTGACATACCTAGGACTGTGAGTCTGACTGACGGTCTGACTGCCGAAGGAAATTTGGTTTCGAGGGCTTCGAGGGGCCCCTTTTCTGCTGAATATTCTAGAGTCCACTGAACACTGAACCTCTAGGGTAAGTACAGGGTTTGTACCAGCTTCTGTGACCATCATCCTTTCAAAATATCTTATTCAGCAATTCAGCACCAGAACTTTTGCCTCACCGGGTACGTTGCTCCCTTTTCGACTACCTTAAATGTTTTTTCACCAAGAAGAAGAGGAGAGGGGAAGGAGAAAGTCCCTTTACCCCAGCAGTCTAAACAAGGTCTCGTGTGTTTTGTGGGTTAAATAACATATAACAGAATTTTGCCGGTACCACAATCTAAGGTTAATCATGGTTGAGGTTTGAGATTAAACGTGGTTTAAAAAAGTCCCTTTACCCCAGCAGTCTAAACAAGGTCTCGTGTGTTTTGTGGGTTAAATAACATATAACAGAATTTTGCCGGTACCACAATGTAAGGTTAATCATGGTTGAGGTTTGAGATTATACGTGGTTTAACTCCTGGATTGAGGAATCTGATTGGCTGAAGAGTTTGAAATCAACCTATCAGTTTGCTTCCAAGAGGTGATCTTGAACCGAGTTTAAACTCTTGTGGTCCTGGCCATAATTTGTTCACGTTTTGACGTAACCCATTGCGTAGGTTGTGAAACTGGGTTATATTCGGATGTGTTAAATTTCAAGACAATTTTTACTATCCCTCCTCCTCCTCCTCCTCCTCCTTCTTCTCCTTCTCCTCCTCCTCCTCCTCTTAAATTTTCTTAAACAGTCAAAGGACTTTTTCAAATAAAATTCTAAAAACGGTTTCACTTCTTTTAATGCAGAAAAAAATGGAAAGAGCACAAGTCTTCAATAACCTATGGAAAGGCGAGCAAGCTGACGCTGTGTATTTTGCTTTTTCAATACAAGAAAAAATACTCCCTTTGTCATGCAGGCTGAAGAGTATAATAGGATAAAGAGAGACAGACTGACTGAGAAAGAGAAGATAGAGAAAGAGGGGGAGGGAATTGAAGGAAGAAGAGGGGAAAGAGAAAAGGGGGAGGGAATTGGAAGGGAGAAGAGACAGCACAAGGAACAAGGAAGGCTTATGAAAACAATACTGTCGCGGTAGTTACGTACTTGTGCATGGAGAAATAGAAGCATGAAAAAACAAACAGAAAGAGGTAAGAAGGGCGAAGAAGAGGAAGAGGTAAGAAGCGAGAAGAGGAGCAATGAAGAGAGAGTAAAAAGCAATATTTTCGAGGAATTCGAGTTTCTATGGTAACTGTACTCCAGTGTGTTTGAAGTACTCTGATATCTCTTTGTAATTCCTACAGGGGCGGAGGTAAACGGTACCTTAAAAGCGATGAGGATTGAGGGAATGTGTGTTCATTCGTGAAATCTCCAGAGGGCCAAAGGGTCAACATGTTTTAATCTAAGGAGGTCTTCTTTTTGGACATCGAAAACGAGGCCCATTTTCTATCCCCCTATCCTGTCTTCCTTCTCTCTTCGATTTCGGGACGATAAGACCATAGCAGTTACAGTTCCCTCTGTCAAACCTCTTAAAAAAAGATCAAAGATTAATAAAGTGATACCTACTTTAACAATGCACGTGATAGGTTACTTGATGTTACCAAAGAGATAAGTTACTTGTTACTAAATACCCATTACTCTGAGCCAAGCCAGTATCCCTATGTAGGTACCTACTACAATTCAATACGAACTTCCAAGTTCCAAGTCCAAAGTTCAAGTTGTGCGGAGCAGGTTCTCGCCACGCGACAGAGCTTTGCCTCGGGCAATACCTAGTTATATCTGGGCAAATACTATAGGTATACAGGGTATACTTTATAACTGAGCAGGTCATGGTAGATACTGTAGATAGGGCTGCAGATATAAGGGTGGTGTAGATACGCGATTCTATGCATAAAAATTCCATCGAACATACCTAGATTATCTAGCTCCTTCGATTGATGATTACTATGATTAGAATTAAGAACTTCAGAACTTGAGTTGATCAGTTCGGTTCAGTGATTTCCCTCCCATTTTCGCACATATGAATTCAGTACTACCTACCTTGCGAAAAAAAAGTCATGTCTCTTAACTTATCCTCGGAAGAGGAGGAGGAGGAGGAGGAGGAGGAGGAGGAGTAGCAAGATAAAAAGAAGGAGAAGAAAGAGGAGGGGTAGGAGGAGGAGGAGGAGGAGGAGGAGGGAAGAAGAACACGTTTAAGTTAACATACTTTCCTAAAGACAAGACATTTCCGATAACCAGCCAGGGTATCGAACCCGGAACCACCCTGTAACTCCGGTATTGTTTCTATCAGCCAGTAGTAGTCAAGTTGTCAGAACCGATTATTTATCACCGGCGCGGTAGTTCATTCATTCCTTCTGGTCACGGAGTCCTTGGTTCATAAACCGAGCAACCTGTCTCTAGGATTGTAATCAGGTCTAGTTCAGGTTAAAGGGGCGGTTTCGATGAATGACAAAAGTTGAAAGAGGCCCGCGGCGATAGCACGTTGAATTCATCAGTTATATGGACTCACTGATGTTAAGCAACGTCGCTCGTGGTTGGTATCCGGATGGGTGACCATCTGGGCAATCGTGTGTCCAAGTTAGAATCTCCGATTCAACAGGATTGTTTAAAATAGTTTAAATTGTTGACTTTCTGCACAGATTGTACCATTCGGACTTGTCCATTTTTAATTTGTGATGTTAAAATTTTTGATTTTGGGCAAAGTAGATTTAAAAGTATCTATAACCTGGGGTAATTTATATACAAAAAGCTCATTCAGAGGCTTAGGTTTAGGAATAAAAAGCCCTAAAAGGTGGGTTAAGTTTTTACGAATGCATTTCCGATCCTGTGACGAGGTCTGAACCCGGGCCCTTCACCATCCAAGCCTGGTACTTGTCGCTTGTAGCTCTACATTCCTGATTCTGTCAGCAAAAGTAAGCTCGCGAGTATGTGAGCTCGACTTCCACCAGATATGCTGGTCATTCATTTTTTCCCTTGTTTTAATAGAAAAAAGAAGCAATGGAGTAATGGAGCCAAGTGGTAACGGTGGCCGAAGTAATTATACTGCTGAGCCGGTTTTGACGTGTGTTCAGAATGGAAACAGGACATGAGAGAGTTCAAGACGAGGAAGAAGAAGAAGAAAAGGAGGAGGAGGAGGAAGAAGAAGAAGGAGGTCGAGCAGAAAAATGACGAGAGAGAAAAGGAAAAGGAGCAGACTGAGTTGTAGGAGAAGAAGATAAAGTAGGAGAAGGAGGAGCTAAAGGAGGAGGAGGAGAAGGAAGAGGAAAGGCCGAGAACAAATTCTGAGAAAAGGAGAAAAAGATCAAAGAGGAAAAGACTGAGCAGTACAAGGAAGTAGTGGTAGAAAGAGAAGGAGAAGGAGAAAGAAGAGCAGGAGGAAAAAGAGAAGGTAAAAAAAGAAAAAGAAGAAATAGCTCGGAGGAGAGGTCTAGGAGAAATGGAAAAGTAGGTAAAATACAGGCAGGTGAAAGGTAATCCTCTTTGTACAAGAGATTAAACCTAGAGAAAAGCAGGAAATGCCGAGAGATTTTTTTCCTGGTAGCAGGAAAAAGAATTAGGACTGTGAAATTCCGTATAATTTCGTTTTAAGTAGGAATCCAGGAAGGTCTTTTTTCCCCAGTTACAAAAATTCAAGTACACTTGATTTAAATCAAGTGGTAGGTAAAATACAGGCAGGTGAAAGGTAATCCTCTTTGTACAAGAGATTAAACCTAGAGAAAAGCAGGAAATGCCGAGAGATTTTTTCCTGGTATAGCAGGAAAAAGAATTAGGGCTGTGAAATTCCGTATAATTTCGTTTTAAGTAGGAATCCAGGAAGGTTTTTTTCCCCAGTTACAAAAATTCAAGTACACTTGATTTAAATCAAGTATACTCTTGATTTTTGTCTGCGAGCAGGATTTACATGTTTATGCCCCTATCTCTCCGTCTCTTGTGTATGGTGGTTGGTTGGTTGGTGGTGGTGGTGGTGGTGGGTATTTGGGTTAAGCAGTAACAACAGGTCGTTTTTCCGGAATTTTTGCATTATTTCAGTTTATGAATACCCAATATGCTTTTGTATACTTACCTAACAATAAGTAGGTAGTACTCTTGATTTTTGTCTGCGAGCAGGATTTACATGTTTATGCCCCTATCTCTCCGTCTCTTGTGTATGGTGGTTGGTTGGTTGGTTGGTGGTGGGTATTTGGGTTAAGGAGTAACAACAGGTCGTTTTTCCGGAATTTTTGCATTATTTCAGCTTATGTATACCTAATATGCTTTTGTATACTTACCTAACAATAAGTAGGTAGGTACATACCCATGACAATTATTATGACTATTCGGGAATGAAAAAAGTAGGCAATTTTTTTGCCCAGGTTCGGGATTTTTGCTCTAATTCAAATTGAGTGCCTGCAAAGTTGATTGGAAGTCAATTTCCCGATAATCCTTATTCTCCTCCTCATTTCTCTCCTTCTCCTCCTCCTCTTTCTTCTTCTCCTCTTCCTCCTCCTCCTATCTATCTCATCCAGGTAGTAAAATGTTTGAAGTTATTAATTTTCTATTCCGTTTATTTATTGGGAGGAAGGGGGAGGAGGAGGGGGGGGGGGACATAATCAAACTTGAAGTTTTAAGATAACAGTCTGCGTCCCAAGTTCGGCAACATCCCGAATTCCCGAAACATTCTGATATCCCACACCTTGGAAAAAACTGCGGTCTGTGGCGGAAAATGCTTGAAGCCTAATAGGTTTCTCAGACCGTCTGACATACCTAGGACTGTGAGACCGCTGTCTGACAGTCGGTCTGAACATGAGTGGCGAGCACAACACACAAAGGAAATTTGGTAATAATACTGAACCTCTAGGGTAAGAACAGGGTTTGTACCAGCTTCTGTTACCATCATCCTTTCAAAATATCTTATTCAGCAATTCAGCACCAGAACTTTTGCCTCACCGGGTACGTTGCTCCCTTTTCGACTACCTTAAATGTTTTTTCACCAAGAAGAAGAGGAGAGGGGAAGGAGGAGGAGGTGGAGGAGGAGAAGGAAGAGGAGAAAGAGGAGGGATGATGTATATTTTGGAATCAGCTTTCGATTAATTAGCTAAAACCTTGTGTACACAGTGCTCAATGAAAACTTGTGCTTGTGTTCCTTCAAGATTTATTATTTTCCGGGAAATTTTACATTTCAAATTGGTTTTCTAGAGGCATTTTACATTTTGCATTTCAAATTGGTTTTCAAAAGCATTTTGCACATCTCTGGCTACACCCTACTCGAAAATCCGCCCTTTCTTTCTACGTTTTTTAATGCTCCCCCCTGGTAACAAGGTATCTGGTATCCACTTCACTGCAAAGTGTCCAGAACACTACGCCAAACCACTTTCCGTGTTTAATACCTTCGGACACATCACTTCAAGAGGAAATTCACACACTTAATAATAAAAACCTGGTGTGAACATCACACGACTTTCCTCATCCTATTGAATGGTGCTTATTTGGGTGTTCTGTTGTAACATTTACAATATTTCTAACCGTTTAGTTTAAACCGCCAAAAAGCGGTCAAAATAGCGCCAATGGCAGCACCTATCTTAACTTCCGGGAAAACTTGTGAACTTCTTCGATATAGCGTTGTTTGGATAAAGGTAGATAGAGATATAGGATGTAGGATAAGCAGTGAGATAGGTTTTGGTACTTGGAATACGAAGGTATGGTAAACAAGCTGGGCCCGTCCCTCCGGGAATTTTTCAGTCCGTAGTTAAAGAAAATCAGTACCTAAGTATATGTACCTACCTAATTTAGTGAGATAGGTTTTGGTACTTGGAATACGAAGGTATGGTAAACAAGCTGGGCCCGTCCCTCCGGGAATTTTTCAGTCCGTAGTTAAAATCAGTACCTACCTATGTATATGTACCTACCTACTTTGTTTAATATTCTGTTTATTATTATTATTGATTTGATTTTTGATTTTACTTTCACCTTTCATGTAATGCTTTAAAATCAAGACTATAGAGCCCGTTCTCCCTTTATTCCTTTTAATGTTTCCTAATAATTACCAATATAATGTTTATGTCACCCATCCATTTATTGGCCTTTCTCGGCGTAGCTTAACATAGGTGACGCTAAAATCGGTCTCAAATTCGCTGAATCAAAAACTTTCTCGCTTTGAGTTCATAGGTCGTCGCGACAAATTTCGAGATCAGAGCTCATTTGTGTGAGAAAATGTGAAAAATATCCCCCAAAAAGTTTTTTTTTGTTTTTTGGCTTTATGGTTTTCTGAACAAAATTTGCACCACCACTTTCGTGTTCGTGGTAAAAAGACCTTTAACTTGATATATAGGTCGACCAGGTTTGGATAAGTCCTTCTATGGGGACAGAGTGACCGACAGACAGACAGACAGACGACACCGAAGCGAATACAATAGCCCGTCTACTATACCTTTTGTTATTACTATCGACTACGCCAAACCACTTTCCGTGTTTAATACCTTCGGACACATCACTTCAAGAGGAAATTCACACACTTAATAATAAGAAAAATCTGGTGTAAAAATCACACGACTTTCCTCATCCTATTGAATGGTGCTTATTTGGGTGTTCTGTTGTAACATTCACAATGTCTCTAAAAGTGTCCAGAACACTACGCCAAACCACTTTCCGTGTTTAATACCTTCGGACACATCACTTCAAGAGGAAATTCACACACTTAATAAAAAAAAAAAAAAAATCTGGTGTGAACATCACACAACTTTCCTCATCCTATTGAATGGTGCTTATTTGGGTGTTCTGTTGTAACATTTACAATATCTCTAACCGTTTAGTTTAAACCGCCAAAAAGCGGTCAAAATACCGCCAATGGCAGCACCTATCTTAACCAAGTTTTGTGTTGCATTTGCATCCTTGTCACATTTGTGAACTACATACCAAATTTCAAGTCTTTAGCTTATACCGTTCCCGAGATATTGTTAACTACATACCAAATTTCAAGTCTCTAGCTCATACCGTTCCCGAGATATTATTGAATTACACCAAAAACCGCCAAAAAGCGGCCGAAATGCCGCCAAGCGTTGCACCGGTCTTAACCAAAAGTTTCGTGTCGCATCCTTGTCACATTTGAAAGATACATACCAAATTTCAAGTCTCTAGCTCTTAATACCGTTCTCGAGATATTTTTTTTACAGACAGACACACACACGGACCAATGGCTGAAACTTTGGATTTAGGCTCTAGGGACCTCAAAACGTGTTTTGGCACTAAAAATGATTTAGGCTCTAGGGACCTCAAAACGTGTTTTGGCACTAAAATCTGACCATCGAAAATTTGACCCGATTACATTACTCTCCTTCCTATAGGATAAGGAAAGTAAAAACAGTAAAAAAAGTGGGGATTTTGACTAAAAAGTAGAAAGTAGAACAACCTTGTTGAGTTTTTTTTTTCCGCCACCGAAGTATAGGGAGGTATTCCGCTGAAGCTGAAGCTAGAGAGGAAGGTAAGTACCTAAATATAATATATATATTATATATAGGTTCCAGATGATACAGGAATAGGGGAGTCTTCAAAGTGTTTTGATTTGGGGACAAGAGGTTTTGAAATTCCGGACCCTTTTCCTTTGAGGGGTAAATAACCAAATTTTTGTCTATACTGATCAGTACAACCAGAAACCAAAATGAGACTAAAAAAAAGTCCCTTTACTCCCGCAGTCTTTTTTTTACAGGCACTCAGGTCAACCATCCTCCGCCTGAGGAGCGGGATTTCCACACACTAAAAACCCACCTCTCTGACAGTAAACATAACACATACGGAACCTTTTAGAAGATCAACTTTGATTCTGGAACTTGGATTTCAAAACTGACATTGAAGACAAATGGGGCAAAGACTTGTGACCTGCGAGTACAACACAAGTGAGCAAGTGACCTATTTGAATTCGCGCTGTTGGGTGAGAAATTAGCACCCATAGGCACCGCTCAGCCTAAAGTTTCTCCAATGATGAACAAGCTGAGAGGTGACAGGTAGAGGAGGAGGAGGAGGAGGAGGAGGAGGAGGAGGAGGATAGAGAGAAAGGTAGGAGACTGAGGGTAAAAAAAAAACTAAAGACAAAAGGAAGAGAGGAGAAAAACAAAGGAAAAAAAGGAAGAAAAAGAGGAAGGGTAGTGAGATAAAGGAGGAAAAAGAAAATAAGGGAGGGCATTAGAAGAGAATGAGGTTTAAACTAAAGAGAAGAAGAAGAAGAAGAAGAAGAAGAAGAAGAAGAAGAAGAAGAAGAAGAAGAAGAAGAAGAGGAGAAGAAAAATAAAGACAAAGAAAGAAGGGGGAGAGAAATAGAGGAGACAAAAACGAGAGAGGTCAGGAGAAGGAGAGAATGAGGTTGAAAAGGGAAGAGGAAAAATCAGGAATGTGTGACAGATAATACGGGAAACGAGAAGGAAAGGACGAGATAAAGGAAGTGGAAGAGAACACGGAGCGAAGGTTAGAATGGAGGTGAAAGGGGAAATGAAGGATTGGAGGAGATAAAGGTGTTAGGTGACAAAGCAGTGTGCTGGAGTAGTTCTCTCCGTTACTTCCTCGGATAACTATAAGGTAAGGGAAGCTTTGAAATCATGCTTGAACAATTTGGAAAAGTGTGAAGTCAAAAAATCAACCTCTAGTAAGTTGTACTTTTTTAGAGGTTTGATAGAGGAGACTGTAACTGCTAAGGTCTTCTCATTCCTAAAGCAAAGAGAGAAGGAAGACAGGATAGGAGAAAGCCACGCGTTCCAAGAACGAACTTCGTCCGTTCAAGATAAAATCCGCCCCGGGCGGGAAGCAAACCCACGGCCTAGCGCTTACAAGGCAGACGTTTTACCAATCAAGCTAACTAGGCTAGCAAAAATCTAGGTGTTAAAGTAAATAAAAAAAAAACTTAATTTTTTAATTAAAAAAACTCTTTGAACCGTGAGAAAGGAATGTGCTACGACACCGAAGCGAATACAATAGTCCGTCCCTTATACCTTTTTATTACTATTGTAATAATAAAGGAAGGACGGACTAAAAAGGGTGAAGAAGGGCGTAAAGGGGGCGCGAACTAGCGCGAAGTTAATAAATGATCTCGCCTAACTCTCTGATAAGAGAAAAATTGATTGCGCTAAATGGAACTGTGACCTGCCGTTCCCTCCCTAAATCCATCTCTCCCTAAACGTTCCCTCCCTGAACTTTAACCATCCCTCCCTAACCGTTACCCCTTCCTCCCTAAACTTTACCCCTCTTTCCCTATACGTTACCTATACATACCTACCCAATCTTCCCCCGCTTCTGCAGATCTTTAACCATCCCTCCCAGATCTTTAACCATCCCTCCCAGATCTTTAACCATCCCTCCCGGAACTTTAAACATCCCTCCCACCGTTACCCAATCCTCCCCCGCTTCCCTGGAAGTTTAAATATCCTTTCTGACACCTTACACATCCCTTCCATCAACCTCCCCCCCCATTTTTCCGTCTACCTTTTCTATCATTGTGTGGACTTTTCAGTTCTATGCTAGTATCAGTAAACGTTTTCGAACGTTTTTGCTACACTCTTGTAAATATGTACATAGGTACTTTATCTTTTTATTTCCCGATCCTTTTTCTATCCCTTCTTCCTCAATACCTCCTACTTCCTCCATAACTTTTATTTTTCTTGTATGAATTTTGCTCTTATTTAGAGAGCGTGATTTTGTTTACAATCAAACAAATGATTATCTTGTATAATACAGAACAAAGTACCTATACTTCACTTTTAATACATATCTATATGGATTCTATGGCCTTTATCCCTTCTGCCTCGATTTCTCCTATACTTTTTTTATACGTACCCTATCCCTAAGTATATTATCCGATTTCTCCTATACTTTTCCTATACGTCATACCTACCCTTTATCTTCTGCATACTTTTTCTATTCCTCAAACGGTGCTTTCTTTCTCTCCTATACTTTTTCTATCCACATCTTCTTTTTTTCCTCCTTCTTCTTTTTCTTTTGTTCTCTTTCTCGTTCTCCGTCTTCTCCTCCTTCTCCTCCTCCTCCGTCTTCTTCACATAATTAAAATAATATTTTATTCTAACGTTATAGTTCACAGCTATTACTGTTATTATCTAATGGTTTATTATACGAAACTTCGCATAGTATACATTATACACTGAGAGAAAAATCCTCGATTTTTCGATCCATCTCGTATGGACGAAAAAAAATTGTCCAATTCTTGGACGAATACTTAATCTTTTAGGACGCTGCATCCAGTCAATTTCAAAATCTCAAGACCATTCATCCATGTTAGGCCAAAATTATGAAACTGTGACGTCATCACTTGAATTCATACAAGTAGATAGACCAATGGTCTAAATATATTCGAAAAAACCTCCATCTGGAATGTGAAATGATCAAAACAGCCATTTGGACAATTCTCACATCCAATTAATCGTGCATCATTACTCACAATTTGTCTATCAAGTTTAGAAAGATTGTCTTTAAGATATGTTAAAGATCCAACAGATGGATCAATTGAAAAAATCTTCGTTTGTCCATCCTAAAGACCAATTATGTATCTTGATGGACAATTAGTTTGGATTGGAAAAGATGGATAATTAGTCGAAGAAGATGTATGAACCATACATCTGTACGCACATTTAAAAACTGTGCAATTAGGTGGTGTTTTTATCCATCTCTTAGATGAAAATTTTATTTTAAATTTGGGTGGATAAATCATCAAAGTCATTGACAAAATGTCTGTTCTATTTTACTTTTAGTAAATACTCTTCGGTAAAGCGTCCAAATGGATGTGTCTTTTGTCCTTTCAGCGGTTCAATTCGTGCTAATTAGGAGCAAATGGATCGCCCCAAGTTCGGCAACATCCCGAATTCCCGAAACATTCTGATATCCCACACCTTGGAAAAAACTGCGGTCTGTGGCGGAAAATGCTTGAAGCCTAATAGGTTTCTCAGACCGTCTGACATACCTAGGACTGTGAGACCGCTGTCTGACAGTCGGTCTGAACATGAGTGGCGAGCACAACACACAAAGGAAATTTGGTAATAATACTGAACCTCTAGGGTAAGAACAGGGTTTGTACCAGCTTCTGTTACCATCATCCTTTCAAAATATCTTATTCAGCAATTCAGCACCAGAACTTTTGCCTCACCGGGTACGTTGCTCCCTTTTTGACCATTTTTTAGTCTGCTCACATGTTATCCATCCCAGGTACGAATTAGCCATCTTCAGAGAAGAAAAGTCCATCTTAAAAGATTAATCATCAGTCAGTTGGACGAAATATACATTCCACTGTAAACATAATACATGTGAAGGACATTTTAATATCCTCATAGATGCTCTGTACAAGTAGATGTGCTTTTTATCAAACCTTTTTTGAATTGTCCATCTAGATAGACGATTATTAAAATTATCTAATTGGATGGTTATTTCAGCAAACTGGATGTAACATTTGTCCAAGATGATTACATTTAATCTATCCATAATGATCAATAATCAAATGCAGTTGTATAAATTATCTATCTAGTTGGATTCGTTTAAAATGTGTCCATGCTGATGTACGTTTTACCAGACTTAAGGATAAATTGTTCAATGTGATTTCATTTTGTACATCTAGATAGTGAAACTATACAAGTAGATAGACGGTATGTACTTCAAGAATATAATTGTCCAGTTATGATGTCATTTTCATGCATCTTCAGATCTGAAGTTGACCATTTTTTAGTCTGCTCACATGTTATCCATCCCAGGTACGAATTAGCCATCTTCAGAGAAGAAAAGTCCATCTTAAAAGATTAATCATCAGTCAGTTGGACGAAATATACATTCCACTGTAAACATAATACATGTGAAGGACATTTTAATATCCTCATAGATGCTCTGTACAAGTAGATGTGCTTTTTATCAAACCTTTTTTGAATTGTCCATCTAGATAGACGATTATTAAAATTATCTAATTGGATGGTTATTTCAGCAAACTGGATGTAACATTTGTCCAAGATGATTACATTTAATCTATCCATAATGATCAATAATCAAATGCAGTTGTATAAATTATCTATCTAGTTGGATTCGTTTAAAATGTGTCCATGCTGATGTACGTTTTACCAGACTTAAGGATAAATTGTTCAATGTGATTTCATTTTGTACATCTAGATAGTGAAACTATACAAGTAGATAGACGGTATGTACTTCAAGAATATAATTGTCCAGTTATGATGTCATTTTCATGCATCTTCAGATCTGAAGTTGACCATTTTTTAGTCTGCTCACATGTTATCCATCCCAGGTACGAATTAGCCATCTTCAGAGAAGAAAAGTCCATCTTAAAAGATTAATCATCAGTCAGTTGGACGAAATATACATTCCACTGTAAACATAATACATGTGAAGGACATTTTAATATCCTCATAGATGCTCTGTACAAGTAGATGTGCTTTTTATCAAACCTTTTTTGAATTGTCCATCTAGATAGACGATTATTAAAATTATCTAATTGGATGGTTATTTCAGCAAACTGGATGTAACATTTGTCCAAGATGATTACATTTAATCTATCCATAATGATCAATAATCAAATGCAGTTGTATAAATTATCTATCTAGTTGGATTCGTTTAAAATGTGTCCATGCTGATGTACGTTTTACCAGACTTAAGGATAAATTGTTCAATGTGATTTCATTTTGTACATCTAGATAGTGAAACTATACAAGTAGATAGACGGTATGTACTTCAAGAATATAATTGTCCAGTTATGATGTCATTTTCATGCATCTTCAGATCTGAAGTTGACCATTTTTTAGTCTGCTCACATGTTATCCATCCCAGGTACGAATTAGCCATCTTCAGAGAAGAAAAGTCCATCTTAAAAGATTAATCATCAGTCAGTTGGACGAAATATACATTCCACTGTAAACATAATACATGTGAAGGACATTTTAATATCCTCATAGATGCTCTGTACAAGTAGATGTGCTTTTTATCAAACCTTTTTTGAATTGTCCATCTAGATAGACGATTATTAAAATTATCTAATTGGATGGTTATTTCAGCAAACTGGATGTAACATTTGTCCAAGATGATTACATTTAATCTATCCATAATGATCAATAATCAAATGCAGTTGTATAAATTATCTATCTAGTTGGATTCGTTTAAAATGTGTCCATGCTGATGTACGTTTTACCAGACTTAAGGATAAATTGTTCAATGTGATTTCATTTTGTACATCTAGATAGTGAAACTATACAAGTAGATAGACGGTATGTACTTCAAGAATATAATTGTCCAGTTATGATGTCATTTTCATGCATCTTCAGATCTGAAGTTGACCATTTTTTAGTCTGCTCACATGTTATCCATCCCAGGTACGAATTAGCCATCTTCAGAGAAGAAAAGTCCATCTTAAAAGATTAATCATCAGTCAGTTGGACGAAATATACATTCCACTGTAAACATAATACATGTGAAGGACATTTTAATATCCTCATAGATGCTCTGTACAAGTAGATGTGCTTTTTATCAAACCTTTTTTGAATTGTCCATCTAGATAGACGATTATTAAAATTATCTAATTGGATGGTTATTTCAGCAAACTGGATGTAACATTTGTCCAAGATGATTACATTTAATCTATCCATAATGATCAATAATCAAATGCAGTTGTATAAATTATCTATCTAGTTGGATTCGTTTAAAATGTGTCCATGCTGATGTACGTTTTACCAGACTTAAGGATAAATTGTTCAATGTGATTTCATTTTGTACATCTAGATAGTGAAACTATACAAGTAGATAGACGGTATGTACTTCAAGAATATAATTGTCCAGTTATGATGTCATTTTCATGCATCTTCAGATCTGAAGTTGACCATTTTTTAGTCTGCTCACATGTTATCCATCCCAGGTACGAATTAGCCATCTTCAGAGAAGAAAAGTCCATCTTAAAAGATTAATCATCAGTCAGTTGGACGAAATATACATTCCACTGTAAACATAATACATGTGAAGGACATTTTAATATCCTCATAGATGCTCTGTACAAGTAGATGTGCTTTTTATCAAACCTTTTTTGAATTGTCCATCTAGATAGACGATTATTAAAATTATCTAATTGGATGGTTATTTCAGCAAACTGGATGTAACATTTGTCCAAGATGATTACATTTAATCTATCCATAATGATCAATAATCAAATGCAGTTGTATAAATTATCTATCTAGTTGGATTCGTTTAAAATGTGTCCATGCTGATGTACGTTTTACCAGACTTAAGGATAAATTGTTCAATGTGATTTCATTTTGTACATCTAGATAGTGAAACTATACAAGTAGATAGACGGTATGTACTTCAAGAATATAATTGTCCAGTTATGATGTCATTTTCATGCATCTTCAGATCTGAAGTTGACCATTTTTTAGTCTGCTCACATGTTATCCATCCCAGGTACGAATTAGCCATCTTCAGAGAAGAAAAGTCCATCTTAAAAGATTAATCATCAGTCAGTTGGACGAAATATACATTCCACTGTAAACATAATACATGTGAAGGACATTTTAATATCCTCATAGATGCTCTGTACAAGTAGATGTGCTTTTTATCAAACCTTTTTTGAATTGTCCATCTAGATAGACGATTATTAAAATTATCTAATTGGATGGTTATTTCAGCAAACTGGATGTAACATTTGTCCAAGATGATTACATTTAATCTATCCATAATGATCAATAATCAAATGCAGTTGTATAAATTATCTATCTAGTTGGATTCGTTTAAAATGTGTCCATGCTGATGTACGTTTTACCAGACTTAAGGATAAATTGTTCAATGTGATTTCATTTTGTACATCTAGATAGTGAAACTATACAAGTAGATAGACGGTATGTACTTCAAGAATATAATTGTCCAGTTATGATGTCATTTTCATGCATCTTCAGATCTGAAGTTGACCATTTTTTAGTCTGCTCACATGTTATCCATCCCAGGTACGAATTAGCCATCTTCAGAGAAGAAAAGTCCATCTTAAAAGATTAATCATCAGTCAGTTGGACGAAATATACATTCCACTGTAAACATAATACATGTGAAGGACATTTTAATATCCTCATAGATGCTCTGTACAAGTAGATGTGCTTTTTATCAAACCTTTTTTGAATTGTCCATCTAGATAGACGATTATTAAAATTATCTAATTGGATGGTTATTTCAGCAAACTGGATGTAACATTTGTCCAAGATGATTACATTTAATCTATCCATAATGATCAATAATCAAATGCAGTTGTATAAATTATCTATCTAGTTGGATTCGTTTAAAATGTGTCCATGCTGATGTACGTTTTACCAGACTTAAGGATAAATTGTTCAATGTGATTTCATTTTGTACATCTAGATAGTGAAACTATACAAGTAGATAGACGGTATGTACTTCAAGAATATAATTGTCCAGTTATGATGTCATTTTCATGCATCTTCAGATCTGAAGTTGACCATTTTTTAGTCTGCTCACATGTTATCCATCCCAGGTACGAATTAGCCATCTTCAGAGAAGAAAAGTCCATCTTAAAAGATTAATCATCAGTCAGTTGGACGAAATATACATTCCACTGTAAACATAATACATGTGAAGGACATTTTAATATCCTCATAGATGCTCTGTACAAGTAGATGTGCTTTTTATCAAACCTTTTTTGAATTGTCCATCTAGATAGACGATTATTAAAATTATCTAATTGGATGGTTATTTCAGCAAACTGGATGTAACATTTGTCCAAGATGATTACATTTAATCTATCCATAATGATCAATAATCAAATGCAGTTGTATAAATTATCTATCTAGTTGGATTCGTTTAAAATGTGTCCATGCTGATGTACGTTTTACCAGACTTAAGGATAAATTGTTCAATGTGATTTCATTTTGTACATCTAGATAGTGAAACTATACAAGTAGATAGACGGTATGTACTTCAAGAATATAATTGTCCAGTTATGATGTCATTTTCATGCATCTTCAGATCTGAAGTTGACCATTTTTTAGTCTGCTCACATGTTATCCATCCCAGGTACGAATTAGCCATCTTCAGAGAAGAAAAGTCCATCTTAAAAGATTAATCATCAGTCAGTTGGACGAAATATACATTCCACTGTAAACATAATACATGTGAAGGACATTTTAATATCCTCATAGATGCTCTGTACAAGTAGATGTGCTTTTTATCAAACCTTTTTTGAATTGTCCATCTAGATAGACGATTATTAAAATTATCTAATTGGATGGTTATTTCAGCAAACTGGATGTAACATTTGTCCAAGATGATTACATTTAATCTATCCATAATGATCAATAATCAAATGCAGTTGTATAAATTATCTATCTAGTTGGATTCGTTTAAAATGTGTCCATGCTGATGTACGTTTTACCAGACTTAAGGATAAATTGTTCAATGTGATTTCATTTTGTACATCTAGATAGTGAAACTATACAAGTAGATAGACGGTATGTACTTCAAGAATATAATTGTCCAGTTATGATGTCATTTTCATGCATCTTCAGATCTGAAGTTGACCATTTTTTAGTCTGCTCACATGTTATCCATCCCAGGTACGAATTAGCCATCTTCAGAGAAGAAAAGTCCATCTTAAAAGATTAATCATCAGTCAGTTGGACGAAATATACATTCCACTGTAAACATAATACATGTGAAGGACATTTTAATATCCTCATAGATGCTCTGTACAAGTAGATGTGCTTTTTATCAAACCTTTTTTGAATTGTCCATCTAGATAGACGATTATTAAAATTATCTAATTGGATGGTTATTTCAGCAAACTGGATGTAACATTTGTCCAAGATGATTACATTTAATCTATCCATAATGATCAATAATCAAATGCAGTTGTATAAATTATCTATCTAGTTGGATTCGTTTAAAATGTGTCCATGCTGATGTACGTTTTACCAGACTTAAGGATAAATTGTTCAATGTGATTTCATTTTGTACATCTAGATAGTGAAACTATACAAGTAGATAGACGGTATGTACTTCAAGAATATAATTGTCCAGTTATGATGTCATTTTCATGCATCTTCAGATCTGAAGTTGACCATTTTTTAGTCTGCTCACATGTTATCCATCCCAGGTACGAATTAGCCATCTTCAGAGAAGAAAAGTCCATCTTAAAAGATTAATCATCAGTCAGTTGGACGAAATATACATTCCACTGTAAACATAATACATGTGAAGGACATTTTAATATCCTCATAGATGCTCTGTACAAGTAGATGTGCTTTTTATCAAACCTTTTTTGAATTGTCCATCTAGATAGACGATTATTAAAATTATCTAATTGGATGGTTATTTCAGCAAACTGGATGTAACATTTGTCCAAGATGATTACATTTAATCTATCCATAATGATCAATAATCAAATGCAGTTGTATAAATTATCTATCTAGTTGGATTCGTTTAAAATGTGTCCATGCTGATGTACGTTTTACCAGACTTAAGGATAAATTGTTCAATGTGATTTCATTTTGTACATCTAGATAGTGAAACTATACAAGCAGATAGACGGTATGTACTTCAAGAATATAATTGTCCAGTTATGATGTCATTTTCATGCATCTTCAGATCTGAAGTTGACCATTTTTTAGTCTGCTCACATGTTATCCATCCCAGGTACGAATTAGCCATCTTCAGAGAAGAAAAGTCCATCTTAAAAGATTAATCATCAGTCAGTTGGACGAAATATACATTCCACTGTAAACATAATACATGTGAAGGACATTTTAATATCCTCATAGATGCTCTGTACAAGTAGATGTGCTTTTTATCAAACCTTTTTTGAATTGTCCATCTAGATAGACGATTATTAAAATTATCTAATTGGATGGTTATTTCAGCAAACTGGATGTAACATTTGTCCAAGATGATTACATTTAATCTATCCATAATGATCAATAATCAAATGCAGTTGTATAAATTATCTATCTAGTTGGATTCGTTTAAAATGTGTCCATGCTGATGTACGTTTTACCA